>NC_048596.1:189278714-189498714 GCF_003668045.3 Cricetulus griseus | reverse complement strand
TTTTTGCTTTTTTTTTGTCTTTGCATATGGTCAAGGACATGAATTTTGTTAAATACATTTATTTTTTGTCTTTTAAATTATATGTATATGTGTATATGTGGGAGTATGTACTTGTGAGTGCAGGTACCAGCAGGGGATAGAAAAAGGCATCTGGTTTCCTAGAGCTGGGGATATAGGTGTTGTGAGCTGCCCATTATATATGCTAGGAACCAAACTTGGATCCTCTACAAGGGCAGTGGGCACTCTTAGCTTCAGAGCCATCTCACCAGCCTTAACATTGATTTTCAAGTGTTCAAAATCTTGTCTTCATGCGGAAAATTTCACTTTCTTTTGACATAAGCCTTTATCATAGTTTTTTAAGAACTATTTTTGTTTTATATATGTGTTTGTCTGCATATATTTTGAGTATGTGCCTGGTACTTACAGAAGCCAGAAGAAGGTGTTGAATGCTCTAGAACTGGAGTTGCAAATGGTTGTGAGCCACCATGTAGCAGCTGGGAATTGAACCCAAGTCCTTAAGAAGAGCAGCTATTGCATCTCTTCTGCTTGATATAATCTTCCTACTTATTTTTACATTACTGTGGCTAATGTTGTAGGGAGCTCTTTCATATTTATATTCATGAAGAAAATTGATCTGGAGTTTTCCTTTCTTGTAATATTTTATTTGGTGTTGTTAGTGAGGTAATGTTATCCTTATAGAATCAATTACACAGTGATGCCTCTGCTTCCATCTCTATCATGAAGAATTGGCTTAATTTCATCCTTAAATGTATGGAAAGTTCTCAGGGAAACATCTGGACCTGGTGCTTTCTTTTTCAGAGTAATTAATTATTGATTCAATTTCTTTAATAGATGCAAGCCTCTTCAGATTATCTCTTTCTTATCTGACAAAGTTCAATAGTTTGTTGTTTTCCAGGAATGGGCTCATTTTATCTAATTTATGGAATTTGTGGTATTGAATTGGCCATAATTGTCTTCTTTTATACTGGTAATATCCACAAAATCAATAATGATGAGACCTATAACTTGTAATGTTGATCATTTCTGTCCTCTCCCCTTCCCTCCCACCTGCTTCTTCCTCCTCTCCATCTTTTTCTTTCTTTTCACTCTCAGCTTTGCCCCTATTCTTTTGATTAGCTTGTAATATCAGCTGTCTTCCTCCTTTTGCTGCCACCAAATAAGAATTAACATATAAAAAGTAGGAAACGTTCATTACTGCTCAGAGTTTGTAGCCTATGAGTTGTAGGGCTACTGCTGTGGACCTGTGGCCACACAGTACACCATGAAGAAGTCACTCCTTAAGATGTCTGTTTACCACATGGTGGCCTGGGAAAGCAGAGAAAAAGAGGAATAAAGCACAAACATCAGCTTCAAGGGTACACCATCCTGAACTAATTTCCTTTAACTAAACTCTACCTACCACTTAAAGATTCTACTACCTACCATTAAGATATCAGCAGGGGTCCAAGGCTTTGGAGGGCCATTTTGACACCAAACCAGAACACCTGCCTAGTGTTTTTCTCTATTTAAAGCATCCTTTTCAAAGCCTCTTTCTTGCTTTTGTTGGTTCTCTTTGTGTTTGCCTTCAGTTCATTGGTTTCTATCTCTCTCTTTTTTAAATGTATTTTATTCTCTTTGTTTTAGACTTATATTGCTCTTCATTCTTTGGTGTTTCAAGGACAAAAGTGGCTGATGAGCTAATTTCAATCCTTTCTTTTTCTGGTTCATGTATTTAATGCTAAAGATTTACCTTTAAACACTGCATTTTTGTGTCTCACCAACTGTCATGCTTATTTTCATTGTTACCATGCATTGAAAATAATTTTACTGTCATTTGAGATTTCTGCAACTCATGGGTTATGTAGAAGATTGTTGTCTTATCTTAAAATATGTGGAATTTTCCAGTTATCTTTCTGTGATTTGATTATGTAGCTTAATCCCATCATATCATAGAACATATTGTGTAGAGTTTCTCATTATTTTAAGGGTTTATAGTGGACTTTAGAGCCTAGAAGCTGGGAGAATGTTCCAAGTGCCTGCTATGAGAATGCATATTTTGCAGTTTGGGGATTTGGTGTGTTATAAATGTCAATTAAGTCAAAATGATTGACAGCCCTGCCACGTCAACTGTATAGTTACTGACTTTCTGCCTTCTTGATCTATCAAGCTGATGAAGGGGTGATCAAATCTCTGACGATCCTAGTGGGTTTCTCTCATCCTACTTACAGTGGTGACAGTTATTTGCTTCATACTCTGACATCTGATTGTTAGGTAAACATGTAGGAAGGTTCATGATGTCTTCCTGGGAATTGTCTCTTATCAGTTCTTCCACATCTTCTTCTTTTCTGGTCTTTCTCCTTGTATAGAAATTTGCTTTATCTGAAATCAATACAGCTGCTCCACTACTACTTTCTTTCACAGCCAAAGAAGCATACTAACTGTGACTTAGGAAACACTTAGGAGAGCTTTGAAAGTAAATGTGTTTTCTTATTAAAGTCTTCTAACTATCCATATATTTTTCTTTCTGGGGAATAAAAGAATGTCAACGTGATTGTATTTTCAGAGTAATTAAATAATCCTAAAAAAGAAAAGAGCAAGGACAAAGACTTGGGTCACCTGATCTCAAGACCATACAGGCAGAACAGACAAAGCAGAATAGTATTGAGGAGAAGTTAGATGCTGAGGTTTCAAACAAAGCACACATACGCTTTTTTGATATGAGGACATGCATCACTCAATGAAGGAAGGTGGGTATCTTCAGCATACCATGCCTGAATGACTAGTCTCCATACCCAACAAATCAGGGAAGAGTGGGGGAAGAGTTGAATATAATCATGACATACCACACTGAATTCTCAAAGAACTAATGAAAATTTTCTAAAAAAAAAAAAACCAATGAATACAGTTATGTGTCTCACATCTTCCATAAAATTTACCTGGAAAAGCACCATAGATCTAAATGTAAACATAAAATTATAATCATGTAGGATAAAATATAGGAGAAAATTTGGGTGTCTTGTGCTTAGTGATTGAGGCAGTGAATGTAATTGGCGCCAATAAGGTCATAGGGAGTGGCATTATTGGGATGTGTGGCTTTGTTGAAGGAAGTGTGCTACTGTGGGAGCTGGCTTTGAGGTCTCTTTTGCTTAATCTTCACTCAATGTCTCAGTCACTCTCTGTTGCCTTCTGATCAATATGTAACCAGCACCACATCTGCCTGCAAGCCACCATGCTCCCTGCCATGATGGTAATGTACTGAACCTCTGCAACTGTAAGTAAGCCACCCCAATTAAACAATTTCCTTGTAAGAGTTGCCATGGTCATGGTGTCTCTTCACAGCAATAGAAACCTTAACTGAGACAATGATAAAACCTTTATGATCCAGGAAACCTCCAAAGTAGGGTCACCACCTACAGTGATTTCAATCCCAAAACACTGGCAAATGCTGGCATGTAAGCAGAACAACAACCAAAACAAATTCTTGCACTTACTGATGGTTAATTAATGAAAAATATTGTCTTCTGACACTTTAGAAGTTTCTGATAAACAGACAAAGCTGTCCACCTGCGACAGCAGCTCTTTAAATGTTTCCTGGGCATCTTTCAAGTTTTACCTCTTATTGAGGAGGCTGAAGCAGGCAGATCAGAAGACAAACCTGAGCCACATAGTGAGAGCCTGTCATAAAAACAGAAAAAAAAACAAAAGGAAGGGAAAAGAAAAACTACCTCCACATACTATCAATCACTCTAGGATTGCATGTAGCATCTTTGTTCATAATTGTTAAAATTGAAGGTATTGAATATCTTTCAATAGATATACAATAAGTGAATTATGGTAGATTTATTTAATGAAGTATTACACAGGGATGAAAATGAATGAGATGCTAATTCATGCAAAATCAGATGAACGTCAAATGTATTTTGCTATGTGAACTGAGCCAGGCTGCAAAGAGTATATGCTATGTGGCTGCATTTCCTGTGGTATTCAGGAGCTGGAGAGGCTCAATGGTTAAAAGCACTTGTTCTTAAAGAGGAATAGGCTAGGTTCCCAGGACCCACATAGTGGCTCACAACCATTTATAATTCCAGTTCCAGGGAATCTGATGCTCTCTTCTGACCTCTGTGGTTCACATGCATACATGTGGACGAAACATTCATAAATAAAGCTATGACATTTAGGGAAAACAAGCCAAGAGATTTCAGAGGTTTGGATGGGAGCTAGTGAATGACTGGGGAAAGCACATGGTCAAAACTTTAGATGGTGGGTCCATATTCCTGTTTATGTACCCAGTTCATAAGCTCCAAATCATAAAAACTGAGTCTCAGTCACTCTTCTATTGCTGTGAAGACACACTGTGACCATGGCAACTCTTATAAACAAAAGAATTTAATTGGGACTGGGTTATAGTTAGAGGTTTAGTCTGTTGTCATCATTGTGGCACACAGACAGACATGGTGCTGGAGAAGCAGCTGAGAGTTCTGCCTCCTGACCCATGGGCAGCAGAAAGAGAGACTCTAGCCCTGGCATGGCCTTCTGACCCCAAATCCCACCTCCAGTGACAAATGTGTCACCTCCAACAAAGCCACACCTACTCCAACAAGGCCATACTTCCTAATCCCTCCCAAGTAATTCTTATTCAGCCATCACACTGACCATGAAAATGTCAGTACGACCAAAACAAATCAAGTATGATGTTTGGGATCCCAGGATGGAAGATGAACTGTGACAAATGATTTCCATAATATAATGAAAGCCTCCAATAGTCTCACATGAATCAACAGACAGAAACATTATCTGACTCAGGGAACACTGGAAAAAGTTGTGTAAATGGAGACTTTTCTCCAACTCTCCCGGTCCCAGTAGATGAGTTTTTTTTTCCTACCTGTCTGCTCCCAAATAACCATGCAGAGGCTTAATATCAACTAAAATTGTTTGCCCAATGGTTCAGACTTCTTACTGACTAGCTCTAATGATAAATTAATCCATTTCCATCAGTTTATATTTTACAATGAGGCTCATGGCTTGTTACCTCATAGCTTGCTTCCCCGTTGACTAAATGGAGTCCCTTCTACTCCACCTTCTTTCTCTCTCTGTCTTTGTGTGGATTTTCTGCCTGGCTTTACTCTTCTTGGTCATTGGCTGAAACAGCTTTATTCATCAACCAATAAAAGCAACACATTCACAGCATACAGAAGGATGTCCCACATCTAAGATGTTTTGATTAGAATTTGTAAAGCTAATTGGGTGTCCGTGGTGTGTGTGTGTGTGTGTGTGTGTGTGTGTGTGTGTGTGTGTGTGTGTGTGTGTGTGTGTGTGTTACAGCTGGTAAATTTATTGCTCCTGAGGGTATATATTAATTTTGGCAATCTTTTACATGTACTAGAGCTGAGACAGTATTTAAATATGAGACAAATGATGGGAAAGTTTATTCTGCTGAAGAATAAAGTATTAAATTAGTAAGATTCAAAGTCAGAATGGGTACTGTCTTACCTGAATGAAGTCAGATACATCATTATAAAATCACATGCATACATATAGTTAAGTAAATTGTTAGCTATATGTGAAGGTAGCATTAATTATCTATATGATACCCAGCTTTTTCTCTGTGAGAGCCTTTTAGAATCAAACATGCTGAGCATCAGAAAGCACACCTCTCTTTTCAATTATCCCCCATTGGAGAAATAACCAGTTTTAGTGATTTAGACAAAAGGTTAAACATGGATAAAATGAAGAAATAAAATAAAGGGTGGGGATAAGATATGCAAAGGAGCCTATTTAAAACTGAAATAAAATCAACCAATGCTAAAACCATTTGAACCATAAAGTAAATAGCAGGGTATTGCATGATAAGCCAAAGTAAATACTAATGTGTCATACTGAGATAAATAAATAATTGAACAGATAAATGTGTGAGAATAAACATTCATACTAATGTAATCAAAATAATATATGTGGACAACCCCCCTTCCTGGTGAGGAAATGTGTGTTCCCCACCCTCTATGGACACTGAATTCAGATTAGACTTGGTCACTTCCCCTCAGAGAGCAGATAGGAAAGTCAAGAAGTTTTTAGATTAGAGATATCTGCAAACCTTGCCTTACAAAAACTAATGTCATTGATAACACAGCATTGGGGTCACACATTGCTCACTTTGCAGTGATAAAGTATTCCTGTAGTTGTCTTCTTCCAAACACATAGCTCTGAGATAATTATGAGGAAAATGTCTGAACCCATCACTAGGGGACATTCAATAGAAGCTCTGCAGTTCTCCTCAAGATTGAAATTCACAACTGAAGAACTGTTCATATCAGAGGGAACTGGAGAGACACAAGGACTAAATGTGATATACATTCCTGGATGGGAGCCTGGAACAGAAAATGAGCATTCATGATGGGGGAATGATCGGAATGAAACCAGGGCTCTGTTAAACCTAAGATTTCAATGTCAGTTAGGCACCATCACATAAAATATTAATAATAATGAGGGAATCAGAATATGAGAGCTGCCTGCTATGATGCCCCAGCTTCACTGAGCGCCTCGCAGGATTCGCATACTACTACTACATGCTCTTTTTGAAAAGGCGATTAATATTTCCAAATTTAAAATAAATCATGTTTTTGGAGGGTATATATTCTGCATGTGATAATCAAAGGAAAACAGTCTATCCAAAAAGACCACACATTTCTGTTAATGAGCCATGGAAGTCACTGTGTAACAGAAATATTTCTGACCTCCAAACCTAAAGAAACCATAAAAAAGATCTCAGATCTCATTATCTTCATGTAAAATGAGTTATCGTGCAGGATTTCTTTTATTTAGAGTAGATGGTGTTTCGTATTTCTTCCTTGAAATTCTTAATTTCGCTAGCTAGGCTATTCTTAAATTTAATTGGGAGAAAAGACTTAGAGTGCCCTAACTAAGCCCATGAAGTGTTGGTAAGTCCCCTAGTCACACCGCATGTAATGTGAGAGCTATTTTTACTGTGGTAGGTGGCTGACTTGCTCTGAAAATATTAAAGCTCAAAATAAGCCCAGTCCTAAAAAGCTAAGGGGTATAGGGCTATTTTCGGTTTGTTCACGGAGAGGATGCTACAACTGTAAAATTCATAGCATGCTTAGCCTCCACCTAACAGGGACATAAAGCTCCAGATAATAACAATCAAATAATGTTAGATGTGGGTATTACATAGAGAAACTCTACAGTATATGAAAGTGTGATCTCTACCACAAGGAAAATGTCAATTACCTTCTTTATAGTTCTAGAGTCTAATGTGTGATAAGTAGGTCAGGTGAATGGATGATAGAATGTGTACTTTCTATCCATCGATAGTGTTTCATAGAACCTGTGATGAAATTTAATTGCATGCATTTATTAAACGTATCAAAGAAATTATGATTTTCTATTTGGAAAACACAGCTTTATGTTAGTGCTTTTCCTCTCTCATGCCAATATTCTTGTATTTGGCATGGAATCCATTTCATTAACAGAAGTTTAGCCCCGAGAGGGAAACAGCTGGAGTGCAGAATCAAGAAGCTTTGGTGGCAAATAAATAAATAAGTATGGAAATAAAATCAAAGCCTCGTGCTAATTTACTCAATTGCAGAGCCTCGTTGATTCTGAACAGTTTAAGTTATATTTTATCTTATTTTGTGGAACATTTCAACTAAGGAAAACAGAGACAATTATGGTGATGGCGAGTTTTCCTGTCTTAAATACTTAAGCTGACTCAGTTCAGAGAAGTTTGCAGCAAACACACAGCTTTAGGGGAGTTTGTGAACAAGAAAAACAGCATTTCTCTGGCCTCTTGCATCTAATCTATTCTTCTACTAAAAGGTAAATTTGACATTCTTCCAACTACCACTAAAACTGTCAGAAAATCCTTTAAAATTGCATTTTAAAAAATCAATAGTGCCCCTTCACATCTTTTAAATTGGTCAATTTTGATTTCCTTGTTCCCTGAAACACTGTGGAATTCACTTGTGTATAGATGACCTAAGCCAGTCATTATGAAAGTCATTAAAGACAGACACCAAATTTAGAGAGTTAGATATTGTAAGGCTGTATTAAAATGTGTCCTTAGGCGCCCTTAGGAGGAACTACTATACAATTCCTTGAATGTATGTACCATCTGCTGGATCAAGGCCAACTAATTAAAGTATGGTGTATATTTGGTTTAAAATATAGTATTCCAAACACACAAGCATGTCTTTTAAACAAAACAAGAAAACCAGATGTGATTTCCAGCCTTAGAAGGGTTGTAAACAGTCTTGTCCCGGAATTAGGGACAGTAGGAAGGACTGTTTCTTTCCTTTTGTCTAACTTAGAAGAGTCCTGATAGGAACTGTTAGTTTTGTCTTTCTTATTTGGCAAGTGATGCATATCCTCCCCAACTCAACAGGACACTGTTTGCACAGAGATGATACATGTACCATTTACTTTACAAGTTAAACTTATTTCAAGTTAAATTGTAATTAATTTCCTCTTGGGATTTTAAGGTGGGGGGCATTTCCAGGACTCAGTGTTGTGAAAAAAATGATTAATTTTGTTATGCAGAGTGGGTTATGCTTTCAAATAGGAAATGGGCAGCAGACACAGAGTCTATTTTTAAGAACCTTTTTTATTCTGAAGCAACTATATATTCATATTTGTGTAAGATGCAAATTAATAATGAATGCAGACATAAATAATATATGACAGATATATGTAATCTACAAGCACACCTCTTTCAAATTGTTCAAGATGCCCTTAAAATATCATTATCACTCTACTTGGAGAGAATTATTAGCTTATGCACTCTGTACTCTACCACTGTCAGGTAAAAGGAAAACCAAAAGCCATATTTAGTCTGTGGACTTGGCTCTCTCTATCTAGTGAGGTGGTCTTGGCAAAGGACTATAACCTAACGCCTTCAGGTAGGTGGAGAGTGATGCACATGGCACCCAACTCCTGTGAAAGATTGCACACTTGCAAAACTGGAGTATCCTCCAGAGAGCCAAGAAGAAGGCTGCTGAGTTTTCATGGGTTCTTTTCACTAGATGATCACTTTTAGATGATTTGGGCGTGGCTGGAAAATCCTCTCATATTCTAAGCACAATCCCACTATCTTCTTGGATGTGGCAAGGCCCATTTCCTCTGAGTACCTGCACCCTATAGAGAAGGAGGAAGCCATAGGTGCTGCTCACCCTATATTTCTGTCTCTTCCATGTAGGAGGCCTGAGGCCACCATGGCATTTCCAATGCCAACTTACTATGCAGTAAGGATAACAGATCTTTGCAAGAAGAAGAGTAATGATGGACTCTGAAAACATCATGGTGAGTAGCAAAGGAAAGGTGTTACATGTTTAAAGAGTTTATAACTGGGAGCCATCTAGAAAGATCAGAACCGACCATTAATGCTTCTCAGCCATTGCTGGAGTTCTGAGGCTGCTTGAAGCTCTGATGGCCTGAGGTTTTGCATCCCTAATTCCACTAAAGCTGCATTAATAATAAATGTAGAAATAACTAAGATGTTCATTTATATTGGATGAATAGTCACCCAGGGCCATGAAGAGCCAGGTCTGAGAGCCAGGGTCAATGTCTGTGACAACAAACCTTGGACAGATCTTGTTCTTTCACCCTATGCTGCCCCTGTGAGCCCCTGCTCGGTGTACGGGGAGCCTTCCTGCCTTCTTCTCTTCAGCAAACTCTGTGACTTTCAGTGGCCACTGTGGTCTTCTGGAAGGCCCTGTCTGCAGATGACCTCATACACCACTATCACAGCAATGGCTGGGGCTTAGATGAACAAATCTTGCTTCAATACTTCCTGTACACTACCCAGGACTAGCTCACCATCCTTTCGGGATTATTAACACCATGTTACAATGAAAAGCATGCATTCCCCACTTTTGAGTCTTTTTGCAAAGTGCCTGTTAAAAAGCAACCCATGATGCCCTAACAACTCATTAGAAAATAAATTTTAGGGAATAAGTTTTACTTGACTGGTTTAAAAAAAAAAAACAGCTTTACAAAATAGGTTGGCTCACCCATGTGGAAAGGACAGCAAATTGGCTCTTGCTCAGAATGCCTGGAAAGACAGTTGACTTAGGCATCCAGGGATTTTTTTTTTCTGAGATACATTTGATGCCTTAAATATAGCTGGCTTCTCATTGCTGTTTGTGTTTGTGTAGTCCAAGTCATGCAAAAACCATGCAAACTCAAATTATAGCTCATGGTACAAGAAGCAGCACTGAACAACAACAACAAAACAACAAAACAAAACACATAGCAACCTCCTTGTAGGTTGCTTTCGATAGTAAATATTTCTACACAACCATGGTTATTTTGTGTGTCTGGGTGACTTGCATGCATTGTATATCTGTGGAACATTTGCATGCTTTGTGTCTGCAGAGGCCAAAAGAGAGCATTGGATTCCCTGGAACAAGACTTATGAATGGTTGTGACCATGTGGACACTAGGGATAGAATCTGGATCCTCTGAAAGAGTAGCCAGTGCTCTTTTTTTAAAAAAAAATATTCATTTATCTTTATTTTACGTGCATGAGTGTTATGACTACATCTATGTTCATGTACCAAATGCATGAAGCTCCTGAAAAGGCCAGAAAAAGATATCAGGTCCTCTGGACCTGGAGTTGCATATGATTTTGAGCTACTACATGAGTGCCAGGAACTGAAACCGCGTCCTTTGGAAGAGAAGCCACTGCTCCTACTGCTAAGCCATCTCTCCAGTCCTTAGCTATTTTTGTTTTACCAAGAGCTTAGTTAGTAAAGAGTCTTGTTTGTCCGCTCATTTGTTTCAATAAATAAGTCTATGAACACCGGTCTATAGAGTGCGTTAAGAACTAAAAGATGCAAAAAAAATGTATATCATGATTAGAAAAGATGAATTATATTGTTTATAATATATGTTATTCAGGATTCTATATTAAAAAGTTTTCTATTCAGCAAAAAGTGTAATACACTGTTCAGCAATGAGAATAAATGGGCTAGAAAGAGGTGCATAATATGGGTAAACCTCTCAGGATAGTGATCCCTTGATAAGACCACAGAAGATGTACTCTTGTCTGATGGTTTTAAGCAGAATAAAAAGAATAATTAATTTTTCGCCCAGCTTTGTGGCGCACGCCTTTAATCCCAGCACTCGAGAGACAAAGGCAGACGGATCTCTGTGAGTTCCAGGCCAGCCTGGTCTCCAGAGCCAGTGCCAGGATAGGCTCCAAAACTACACAGAGAAACCCTGTCTCAAAAAACAAAACAACAACAACAAAAAGAATGATTAATTTTTGTTGGAGAAAATCAGGGTCAAATCCCTGCATGAAGGTGTTTGCATACTGACAATAATCTGATTGCATACTCAAAACTTCTTCACTTATCTGAATACATGCTAAAAGGCAACCAAACAATTGTGAACAATACCAATAAAAATGAAGAGCAAAAAAAAAAAAAAAAAAAGAACAACAATGCAAAAGACCTTCTCAGCATGAAGGTCTAATCCTCAAACACCACTATTCTTTCTTCTCCCTTCTTCCCCTTCTCACTGGCCAATAACTCTCTCTAGTGGCAACAAAACAGGGGCTCATTCAGTTCTACCCTGTAGAGAGTACAGTCTTTCTTCATAAGTAGCTTGATTTCAGAAATGGTAAAGATTTATTATTATATGTCCTGGGTATTTTCTCATATTATTTCCTGGTCCATAATTATTTAGGAAACTGGGCATTTTGAATAATATACCCTGGCCATGGTAAAATTCTGTATTTTCTGTGGGGGTAATTTGTTGATGCTGATGCTTTGCTATTTGTTCATTGAATGACTTTCTTAATCAGCTCTCTATAGTCTGTATTCTGTAGGTTCTGAAGTCTATGTTTCATCAGCCTGGTGGTCAGCAACTGATTGCCCAGTTTCCCTCAGTGTTTGGCAGTAGTGAGTCTCCCAGCTTTTGTTGTAGGGCTTTGTGTACATGGTCTTCCTTTGGAGTCTGTGGGGAAATTTTCCAGGATCCTCCAAATCTTTGGATGTTCATGTAGATCCTTTACATAAAACATCATAGTGTGTTTACACAGTCTGTACATGTACCCATCCTTAGTAACTGTAACGCCTAGTAGAAGTCAAATGCCTGTAACACCCAGTAGAAGTCAATTGCACAATGAAAATGCTAGGAAAATGTCTGTATATGTTTAACATGAACACAGCTTTTTCAGTTTTTAACTTCTTGGTACAAACAGAGCCCATGGATACACAAAAGAAATACATGGACTGTACAATAAGAAATATATCCAACAAATGGACAGTTGATAACTCAGCTTTAATCCTTATTTTCAGTTTGTAAAGAGCCTCAAGTTCACCTAGAGGTCACAATCCAGAGTCTCCAGAGGTCACAATGCAGTGCCTTTTCCAGTGCCTCCAGAGGTCAAATGCAGTGCCTTTTTTAATGTCTCTAGAGGTCACAATGCAGTACCTTTTTGAATGTTTCTCAAGCATACACACAATAATACCAATTCTGTGGTATTGTAGATCACCTCCTAGTCAGAGGAGTTTCTGCAGAACAGCAGGCTGGTCACACAACAGCAACTTTCTGGTTGGGGCACTTTTTTTTTTTTACCTTTTTTTTTATTGGTTCAAATTAGGAACAAGCTTGCTTCACATGTCAATCCCTTCTCCCTCCCCTCCCCCAAACTCCTCAAGCCCCCACCCCACCCCCTTCCACTCCCCAGGGAGGGTAGGGCCCTCCATGGGGGCTCCCCAAAGTCCACCACATCATCCTGGGCTGAGCCTAGGCCCTCCCCCATGTGTCCAGGCCAAGAGAGCATCCCTTCACATGGGATGGGCTCTCAAAGTCCCTTCTTATACCAGGAAAAAATACTGATCCATTACCAGGAGCCCCATAGAGTGCCAAGGCCTCCTCATTGACATCCACTTTCAGAGGTCTGGATCAGCAGTCTGGGGTCCATGTGCTCCCCCTTGTTCAGGCCAGCTCTTTCTGTGGGTTTCACCAGCCTGGTACAGACCCCTTTGATCTTCATTCCTCCCTCTCTGCAACTGGGTTCCAGAGTTCAGTTCAGTGTATAACTGTGTGTGTCTGCCTCTGCTTCCATCAGCCACTAGATGAGGGCTCAAGAATAGCATATAAAGTAGTCATCAGTCTCATTATAGGGGAAGGGCATTTAGGGTAGCCTCTCCACCATTGCCTAGATTGTCAGTTCGTGTCATCTTTGTAGATCTCCAGAAATCTCCCTGGTGCCAGATCTCTCCTCAGACCTATAATGGCTCCCTCTGTTATGGTATCTCTCATCCTGCTCTCCTCTATTCTTCTCCCGACTCAACCTTTCTGCTCCTCCATTTCCTCCTCTCCCCTTCTCTTCTCCTCCTCTCATTTTGCTGGCTTTGCCACTTCTATCCATGTTCTTCTATTCAATGTGGTCTCCAATGCTGGTTCACTATGGTTTGCCAGACCTATCTTTAAGATTGCTATGGAATCTGAGAAAAGGGGAGGGGCATAGGAAAGGTTCAGGGGTGGTCTGACAGTACTGAAATGGTTCTGTTCCTTTGACTATCACCTTTTCTAAGTCTCCAGAATTCTGAAAGTTTTGTCTTGTGAATTATTTCCAGCTTTTATTTGTTATTTAATTTATGAATTTTTTAAAATTTATTGAGAATTTCATGTAGGCACATAATGTGTTTTATCAAATCTAGCCGTATTCCCTCCCCTCCAACTCTTCCCATATCTCCACCACCAGTACTCTCACCTCCCAAAATCCAATTCTGAGTGGAACAAGAGGGCTTGACAAAGTCCCAATGGCAGAGGAGCGATTGGCACTTGATGGCTGCTGGGAGGGAGGCAGTCGCTTTTCTTCAGGGATATGGTAACTGAGAGAACACCTATACTCTTGTAAATGGCCCTACACCCATGCACACATACATGTACTCAGTGAGTTTTAAGAGGAGTACATGAAATTGGGAGGGGAGATTAGATTTTGGTTTAATGCCCTCAACAGTTTTGTCCTGGCTGATGTCACCATGGGCCATATAATAATGGTGTTTAAATCATGGCTGTAACCCTGTTTCTTTACATTCTGCATGGTTGTTTATTGTTCAGTCAGAGGCTACCATTACCCATAATATTCCATTTTGTTGAATGAAGTGACAGATGGTTTTGTCTGGGAGTTGTAGGGGGCAAAAGCTGAAAACAATCACAGGGTTTCATTCTTAGCAGCAGCACACAGCCATCCCCAGATGATCAATATTTGTCTCATTTGATAAAAGATCCATAACAACAGAATTGTGTTTGTGTTTTGTGATTTGAAGTGGATGTATCATCTCAATTTGCACAGCTTTTCTCCTTTTTTGATAAACATTTATAAAATGTTTTTGATGTCTAGTTGGTCTTTTCTTGCTTTCATTCTTTCCAGGTGTTAATGCAGAAACAAAGCCAATTCTGCCTCTAGTCTCATGATTCTCATGGCATTTGTATTATTTGCAATTGCGTCTTGTCAGCATGACCTCAAAAGGGGAGAAATTCCACAGCTGCAATTAGTCTTCAGGCACCTCAGAATAATTGGTGAAATGTTCCTTCTCATCCTCCCTTCAAAATATTGGTCCATCGGCACATACTAATGCATTTATACACAAGCCAGACAAGGTCAGCATCTTTTAGACTGTGGACTCTTCATGACTTTGGAGTGTTCTCATTATTCTTATCCCATCTGAGAACCCAATTTATACACACAATTTATGCCTTTGTGTAAAGTCTGAAAACCAAACATTATTTGGATGTATTGATCATGAAACTCAGAAAAAACACAGCATTGTGACTTTCCAAAAATTTTTACACAAACATTCTGAGACATATCTCTTTCAGTCATCTCAGATTCCCTCTGCCAGTCTGGGAATATGGTTTTCAAATAAAAATTTTATCTTAGTTTATAAATATTCTGGGTGTATGATTAAAATAATAAAAGTCTAGTTTATCCATAATGGTGTTGAGTCATTCTTATCTTTATAGATCACCCTTAACTGTCTCTTTTGAATCTTGGCGTGATTGATGTTTAAGTAATATTGCTGTTCATCTCAAAGTTCAAAAAGTCTGAGAATGCACAATGTCTCCTAAAAGAAGGTAAGATAAATTGAACAGATCTCACAAGATAAAGGGAGTTAGGAATTAAAGCATGGAGCAGGGAAGACCTTACTATGTCCCACATCTGGCTGCAGAGCTAATGGCAACAGGTATCTGATGGAGGAGAGAGAACCACCTTTCTTTCAGTGAGGCAATCATTGTTAGGTTTCCCATGTCTCAGTGAATGACTCCACCCACTTATGCATATGGCCAGCACTAGGTGAATTTAGTGGGTTATAAAAATATAAAATATATGATAGGGTGGTGTTTGTCAAAGCTTGAAGCAGGTACTGGGGGATGGATATGACCCAAGATACATTGTAAACATGTTTAAAATCTTCAAAAATTAGAATAAAGTCTATGAAAAAATGAAAGAAACCAGTCCAAAGTAATTGTGATCAAAATTTCTTACAAAAAGGATAACGTCAGATAAACTTTGAGAACTTAAGACCAATGGAAGGCTGGATACTGCAACTCAGTGGTGAAATGGTTGCTTAGCACGTGCTAAGGATTGGGGTTATATTCATAGAACCCCACTAACAAGTTATGATGGCTTGAATGAAAATAATTCTCATGTGTTTGAATACTGGGTCCCCAGCTGATCGACATGTTTGAAAAGATTAGGAGGTGTGGCCTTGTTGGAGAAAACGTGTTGCTGGGGATGGGATTTGAAATTTCCAAAGATCACAAAATTCTCTCTCCCTCTTGCTTGTGGATAAGTTGTAAACTCTGACATTCCTATCTGCTGGTTGTCATGTCCCCTGCCATGGTCTAGGTCTTTGAAAATGTGAGCCCCAAATAAACTCTTCTTCCTTTGTCATGGTGTCTTATCACAGCAATAGAACTAAGGCACAAATAAACTGATAAACAAACCCTATAAGCTTGGGAACATTTAAATTTGACCCAGACTTTTGTTTTCAATCTTATAAATTCCTATGACATTCTTAAGGTGGAATGTGCAGTATGTATTCAACAGTTCAATATCCCATCAAAGCTGGTGAGAAACACCTCCATTTTTGTTGCTTTCTTCCTCCAGTGTGCTGACAGAAAAACTTACTGAGGACAGTATCTGATAGCAGCTTCTCTCTGAGTCTCCCACTTTTCCATCCATTCTGGTGATAGAGAGGGAACACAGGATCTGGTGGCAGCAGGGTTCTGACTTAGAGGACACTGGTGCCAACTGGCTTCACTCTCTTCAGGCCCAGAAGATGCTGAGAGAACATTTCCTCTCTCATGGGTGCTTCCTTGACTTCCTCAGAACCCCTCCTGTAGGTCAATCTGCTGGCTGCATCCTGCTGTAATCCCTTGACGTTTTCTGTAGCATCCCTTACCACACACACCATCTCTCATTCCTCAAGTTTCAAGAAAGGTTAAGTCACACAGATGCTCAGTCAAATTCCATCTTCCTCCTAGGAAATTTACTTGTTCAGGCATCAAAATAAACCCAGGATGACTCTTGTTACATCCAATTCCACATCTGATTTGGGGGAGAGAAATGTACACACACTTGGTCCCCTATTCAGAGAAACTGCTGCAGTCCCCTAGCTGATGATTTTTGTTGTAGCTTTCGTCTTTATTCTTTAAGCTCTTACAATAGTTCTCTTTTTGCTACTAATTTATTTTTCTTAAACAGTTATGTTTTTATTTGGTGTGTGTGTGTGTGTGTGTGTGTGTGTGTGTGTGTGTGTGTGTGTGTGTGCAAAACACATGGAGATGAGAAGTCAACTGGCAGGAGTCAATTCTCTCCTTCAACCATGTGAGTTGATCCCAAGGATTGAACTCAGGTCATTGAGTTTTGCAGCAAGCACCTTTACCCACTGAGCCATCTCACTGAATTATTTTGAAGTTGATTTGGATTTTGATTTATAGAGGCAGGGATCAGACCCATTTCACTTCCAGAAATCTTAAAGCAAACTTTCCATATTGCTTCACTGAAGCCTCACTTTCCTTTTTTAATATTTTATTTTTTATTCATTTTACATAAAAACCACAATCCCCCCTCCTTCCTCTCCTCCCTCCCACTCCCCAACCCACTCCCATCCATTCCTTAGAAAGGATAAGGGCTCCCATGGGGAGTCAACAAAGCCTGGCATATTCAGTTGAGGCAAGACCAAGAACCCCCACACACACCAATCAAGGCTGAGCAAGGCATCCCACCATATGCTCACTTTCTACCATTGAGGTAAAGAGGCAAACACCCACCTGTGCACTCATACACCCACTAGCCTAGCTCAGACCCTCTTTCCCCTGTGTTTTGGTAAGAAAGACAGCACATAATTCTCAGAAGACATTCTCTTCATAAAAACTTTATTCTTTCTCACTGAAATTCCTTACCATTTGCTACCCCCAAATTAACTGTGGATCATTTCTTTTTGAAATTCACATCTTAGTCCAGCTTATAAGATGCTGCATTATATAGTGTGTTGCATATCTGGACATCTCCTTCAAAACCTCCAATATACTGTCATTGACCTTGAGGGGACATAGAAATAATAAATTTGACAAAACATATATATATATATATGTATATATGTATATATATATATATATACATATATATATATATATTTGAGTAGGAAATTACTTCCATATGGTTAGAAAACATTTCAGAAATTTAAACCTTAGATCAAAACCTGGTTCGCATCAGTTGTTGAATTTGAAAACATAGTTGTGATGTTGAGGTCATTAAATCAATCAGTCTTTATCTTTTTATCTAAAATAGAGCCCTATAAACAAAAGCAAAAATTAAATCATTCTTTTTCATACCTCCTCACAACTTCAATTAAAGTAAGTGCAGGTGCTAAATCAGCCATGAATTTTTATCTATATTCAAATTGGCTTTTCAACTTGCAGTCTTGCCCACTACCATCTTTCTCCCATGGTCTCCAACGGGGATTCCTCTTTCTTTTGGACCTCTGTTTGAACTTTTTTTAAAAAATTATTTGGATAGGATTCACACCAAGACTGAAAGTAAATGATGTTCTGTCTCTGCATCCCCTTGACAATCAACTTTCTCCACCCTGCTTTCATGCTCAGCTAAAAAGGCAGATTTAATTAGTGAAAGTCACGAGCAACTCTGAACAAAACACTTACTTCCAACCTTTTGTGAATCTTTAAAAGATTAAGTTAACAAGCCAGTTTTGCGAGCATGAATTTAAGCCAGTAAAGGCTGTGTAATTTATTCGATATTTTTCTATGTTCTCCTCTATCAAAGCTAATTTATCTTAAAGTTCTGCCAGCGATGGCCCTCAGTTATGTATAAGATAAACAAAGTAATTCCACTGCCTAAAACAAAGTAATTCAAATGCATAAGTTCTGTCTCATATGATGTATTTCTCTAGAGCCCAACATGTAGACAATATATTGAGATGATACCTTCTAGCTGAGACTCTTCCCAATATATTTATTTGCTTCTCCTCTGTCTCCTCTCTTCATAGCTCCTAATTAGTATGTTTCTTCCAAAACAATATTCTTTGTGGAGTGAAACGAATTCATAAATTCTGTGTAAACTGGTTTCTTTGATAGGTTTTGGACTTGACCTTATCAGAAGGTTTAGAATCCAGTTTTGGAGGAGGCAGTAAGGCCCTAATAGTCAATTTTCCAAGGGATTGTGGATCCTGTTGTGTTTATCACAGAATATTTGTTTTTGTTTTTTTCATACATTTTACGTACCAACCACAATTCCCCCTCCCTCCCCTCTTTCCCCTCTCTTCCCACCCACACTCCTGTCCACTCCTCAGAGAGAGTAAGGCCTCCTATGAGGAGTCAACAAAGCCTGGTACATCAAGTTGAGGAAGGACCAAGCCTCTCCCACCATATCAAGTCTGAGTAAGGTATTCCACTAGAGGGAATGGGCTCCAAAAGCCAGCTCATGCACCAGGGATAAATCCTGGTCCCACTGCCAGGGCCCCCAAAAAAACACCAAGTCACACAACTGAAACCCACATTCAGAGGCCTACTTCAGCCCCATACAGGCTCCCCAGCTGTCAGTCCAGGTTCCATGAGCTTCTAATAGCTCAGGTCAGCTATTTCTGTGGCTTTCCCCATCTTGATCTTGACCCTCACTCTTGTAATCCCTCCTCCCTATCTTCTACTGGACTCCACTAGCTCCTCCCAGTGCTTGGCTGTGGATCATCTGCTTCTATCAGTTATTGGATGAAGGTTCTATGATGACAATTAGGGTAGTCACCAGAAAGAACAAATTTTTCTAATAACACTCTGCCACCATTCACACCAAGATTTTCCAATATATATATATATATATATATATATATATATATATATATATATATTTGTCAAGGATATATATTTTGTATATGTATTTGAATATATATTCTCTATATATAATCTTCAAAAAATTTCCTATTAATATGTATACATCTATGCATATACACACATACATAAATACATAGACACACACATACACACACATATAATATATATACATATATTATATATATATTTAACTGGTTAAATAACGGCAACTGTCCCAATTATTCCTTTTGATCCTCTATGAAATTTGTAAATGATGCTTTAAAAAAGTAACTTTAGGACTGTTTAGATGGTTCAGCAGTTAGGGGCTATGTGCCACCAAGTCTGATGATCTTGGTTCAATCACTGGGACCTATATACTTGAAAGAGATTAAACCAATTCCCACTAGTTTTTCTTGACTTATATGTGCCCCTCTCACATACACAAATAAAAGAGTTAAAATTTAATAAGGAATAAGGAAAATCTTAAAGTATGACTACTCTTTAACCACCCTCTAAACTTCAGGATCCGTTCTTATTTGGAGATCTTTTTAAATAGAGAACATTCACCCTATCTTTTCCTCTGTGAACCATTATTTCTCTTGTTGGTTTAAATTATAGACCCTTCACCCCATCCTAGTGTATACAGCTAGTTTCCATTGTGCTCAGATATGTGAAGTAAAGTATTTATGTGCAAGATAAATGCATGTTCACTCCCAGAAGGCAGAGGCAAGCAGATCTCTGTGAGTTCGAGGCCAGCCTGTCCTACAGAGCTTGTTAGAGCCACATAGAAAAACCTGTCTTCAAAACCCACTTTAAAAAAAAAGCTGGAGTGTGTGAAGAGATTAGTTCTATACAACCATACCTGAAGGATCTCCATGACTGAATATATCCAAGAGAAGTTTTAGTGAAGGTCCAGTATTGATGGTGTACTAAAAGCCAGAGCCCATGAACCAACCAAGTATGCATTGCAATGATCATTTGCAAGTAAAGCAGTTTGGATAAAAGGGTATATTATGTGACACACCACAGCTCCCAAGGTGATAGAGAGGTGGGAAAGATGGAGGAAAGAAGTGGTCTCTCTCTCTCTCTCTCTCTCTCTCTCTCTCTCTCTCTCTCTCTCTCCTCTTTCTATCTTTCTTAAAATTATTTTTATTTTTAAATTTTCTTTTGTAGGGGGAGGCTACAAGGGTGGAGCGCGGACATGGAGGGACTGGGAAATGAATGGGGTTAGGGTGCATGATATGACATTCCCAACGAATCAATATAAATATGTTAATACTAAAAAAGTGATTTCATGGAGCAATCTACTATAAGCCCTGACCCAACCCCACAGACACACCAAGAAGAACATGAGAAGACAAGTAGAAACAATCAAAACACACTTTGAGAGAACTCTGGAGACCATCAAAGGTTTGTCAAAATTAAGTCCATAAGGAATCAAGAAAGCACTTAAGACGGGAAAGTTTTGTACCATTTTTATTTGCTCTTGATCTGACCTCCTGTGGCTTATTAGCCATATGAAAGATGCATCCAGCATTCCTAGTGTGGTGCAATGGTCCAGGACTTGGCAAGATCACATAAGTTCCTAATTACAACTTCTTGGGAAGGTCTACTCTAGCTCAGAATTGTCATTTCTACCTCACTCTGCTTGAGACTCAACAGAGTTAAATACATAAAGACGATTGCTTAAAGCCATTGCAACATGGGCAGATATGATGGTTCATTGGGTAAAGATGCTAGCTTCCAAGCCTAAAGACTGGAGTTTAATAACCAGAACTAACATTTTGGAAGGAGAGATTCAAAACCCACAAGTTGTTCACTGACCTCCACACATAGGTCTTGGAACAGGACACACACACACACACACACACACACACACACACACACAAACAAACACACACACTTACAAACAATAAAACAAAAACCAATTTAAGAAAACCTACAGAAGTTTGGGACAGGAGTCAATGGTAAGATGGGTAATAAACCACGTAAAGTCCTGGAGGAAAGGCTTGGGAGGATTTCTTTAATAAAATGAGGGCATCAAAATCATTCAAGTATATGGGAGAATTTAGAAGACTCTATATACTTCAGGAAGACTACATCAGAGACTGTAGAAGACATGATGCCTTCAATTTAGGCTACTGAGCCCTCGATTCAGAAAAACACTGTCCAGGCTATGAAAGAGAGCCCCAGCAAGCACCAAGGGAGAATATTTCCTTGGTTTGTTTTTGTTTGCTATTGGTTTGTGGCTTTTTTGCAATTGATTCTGGGAAAATTCCTTTTTAAAAACTTAATGTAAACTAATAGGAGAATTGCCTCAAAATCCTGTGGAAAATTCACTAAAGTAAAGGCATGATTATAACCTTCAACAATCAATTAGTGGGAGGCTGCTGGGAATATAGCTCAGTGGTAGAGCACCTGTCTATCATACACGAAGGCATGGGTTTGATTCTCAGAACTGTTGGATAAATTAATAAATAAATCCCACAAAAGTAAAGTAAAAGTAAAAGTAAAGTGCGTTGAACAAACCAGAGTTGACTAAACTATTAGGAAATGAGACCTAATTGAAGGATCCAGGCTAGTAGAGTCTTGCCTTCGAAAGCTGTTTCTTGTCCTCCCCGTCCCGCTCCACCCACCTCACTTGCTGGCTACTATGGTCTTCCATCATTATAATACTTTTGCCTTGTCTCAGGCCTACAAGCAGTGGAGACAGCCAATGAACTCAAAACTCTGAAACTGTGAGCTAAAATAAACCTTTCCTCACCCAAGTTGCTCTTTCCTGGTGTTTTGCCACAGAAACATAAATAGCAGCTTACATATTTCCAAATGTGTTTAAACACTATGTCAAATCAGAGCAATACTTGCAGTCAGTGCATGCTAATAAATATAATAATTTCTAATGCATATTAATAAAAATGTTTTTAAAAGCAATCTGAGATAACAAGAAGTTTTCTTTCCTTCTACCCTTGATGATATCCCTCTCATTTCTCCCAAGAACAGCTGAGGTCATAATTTAGAATTCAGGTCAATTTCTCACTCCATAACTTGGGTATTTTTCTAAGAAATCTGGGGCTATGTGATAACTAGTGAGTAAAAACATTTGCCCTCAAGTCTGAGAATCTGAATTCAATCCCAGGACCCACAAGGTGGAAGGAGAGAATTGACCCCTGCAAGTTGTCCTCTGATTTCCAAGGTCATACTGTAGCAATGCCCCTCTCTCAATTCAATAAATTGTTGTAATTTTTTTTAGAAAGTAAGAAATCTGCCTTTGGAAACATCAGAAATACAGCAGCATGTGATAAGATCTCTTTGCACACCTCAGTGTGCCTATGTTGATCCTCCATGGACACTCCAGTGCCTGGAGGAAGCCAGGCCTGGGAAGAGTGATGAGGACATCATTGGTCTCTTCCATCTCCAAAGTGTTCTAGTCACCTCCCATTCTTGAGAAGGCAGCACAGCTCCAAGCTTTAGAACTAAAAGAATTCATCAATGACAAGGTAAATAGAAACAGCTGTCATCAGAAAAAGATATCTGAAAGAAAGAAAGACTTTTCAGGGAAAGATAATTTTTACTGTTTGCTGAAGAAAGCAATCTGGGTCAGACTGCATGCACATAAATGAAAAAATTTAAAGGTAAGGCTTCCAGAAGAGGGCTGACTGCTCCCAATATCTGTCTCAGCATCAGTGACTCATAGCTGTGTCTGGGTAGGAAGGGCAGGTGGGGTACAAATTCAGAAGACTGGCTTTTTTGCTCAATGCTGTTGACCTCATATGCTGATATGAAATTTCTTCTAGGAGGAAATTTCCCCTACATTTCTAGAGCCTTGATATTGTTCATTTTCTTTGACCCCACAGTTGTTGCATGAGGAATTCATTCTTTGAAATTAATTAGAGATGCAGAAGAAAAAGTTCTTTATCTCAGAACTGGTAAGTAGAAATCTCATTTCATAGACACAGGTGCACAAGCAATTCAACCTGCCTGTTTTTCTGAAATTGAACCTTATTTCCTTTTGGGGCTTCTATTCTTCCAGGCACAGCAAAGATGATTTAATTTAATCCCATCTCACCCTAGCACCCCTCCTATAGCTTCCTGGTGATGTATCTAAGTTCTCTGTGCCAGGGTACTGAATGGAAAAGTTACCTGGCGGTAGGGATTATCATCTGTTTCTGCCCATGTGCTTTGAGATGCTCTTCAGTCACAGTAGTTGATAGACATGGTCTCGATCACTGCTGTTTTCCCTGCAACCCCCAAGAGTTACTTTGATGTTACTGTCTTTTTGTTTTCAGCATCTAGGGACCATTGGGAATTATTCATTACATTACCAAACATGGCTATTAGAATACCTGTAAAACACCCAAAGCTCTCAATGTACCTCTACCACTATATCAAATTTTGTTCTAGAGATTTGCTCATTTTTCTTCAGGTCCTACACTTTGGAATACGAAAGGTAAACTTTCAAATCTCTTGTTTCTCTTCAGCTTTCCTTATGTTTTTTTTTGGGGGGGGATGTCTTAGTTTTGAAGTAGTAAGCATTGAAAGCTCCAGTTCTTGCACTAAGGATAGAAAACCTACTGCAGTGAGTGCTATGGAACTCTTACCATGACTGGTAGATTCTAGATACGCCTCCCTCTCTATACTTAGTCAGATATTTGTAAATGGACAGTGGTAGGATTATTTATACCTTAGAAATTTGAAAATTGCCAGTATGTAGGATATTCCTTTTGAAAGACAATGCACCCATGTTTACAAGCACTAAAATAAAGGGAGAAAAAGATTCATTCATTGAAAAAGTAAGCTATCAAGGTAAAATAATTTATAATTTAAATGTTCAACAACTATGAAAGAATAGTTTCTCATGTAGTAGGAATATCATGAAGCATTGAAGTCTTGATTTTTGAATACTACTTAACAACATACAGAAATGATATGTCAGACAAAAAAAACCCATAGTGTTCACATGTATAGAATGCTAATATGTACAGAGTGGGAAATAATGGTAAGAAATTGTGTTCTTTGTTTGTGAGATATGATTTCACTATTAGCCCAGGTTGGCTTAGAATTCATTGTGTAGTGTAGCCTGGCCTTAAACATAGGGTAATCTTTTTGCCTCAGCGTGAGGAAAGTGTGTGTGTGTGTGTGTGTGTGTGTGTGTGTGTGTGTGTGTGTGTGTGTGTGTGTCATATTGTGCACTTTATTTTTCTTCCCTTTTTATATTGTCAAAAGCTTCTGCAGTAGAAAACATAATCCTTGTAGTGAAAACATACATAACTTATATTTCTAAGAATAAATACAACTGTTGTAAAGGCTTCAAGTAAAATGAGGGTAGGAGAGATTTTTGTGCGTTTTGCATTTAGAAGGTAATTGAAAAACTAAGCCAGAACATTTCCAGTAATGTTGACGGGGATAGAAGTCAGTATGCCGGAGATTGAAATTTAAAATGGGAAGCTAAATATGCTAGTGAATTTACACCCTGTTTCTAAACAGCTTGGCTATAAAAGGAAGGAGAAAGATAAGGCAATGGCAAATGAGGGACACTATGCCAGAAGGCTGTATCTATCTATTTAATGGGAGATTCTAGAGTGTACTTAGGGGTAGGGAAGGAGTCAGTAGAAAGGCAAATGCTTACAATATTGGCTAAAGCCTCAATTTTCTGTATGAAGTCTGCAGAGAGCTTTGCTGGCAGCAGGTTAGGTTTTGAGAGAAAGTAATAGAAAATTAAAACTGTAGCTGTGATGTGCAGGGCTAGGAGCTGATCAATGGGTATCACAAAATATCGCTGAGCAGTGCTGGAGTCCTGCTGCCACCAGGTTCCCAAAACGTGCGATGACACCAATCTGCTCAAATGTGTGATTTAATCTAACAGCCTGCAGGAGTCTAACTATGGAATGGAGAACTGATTTGTTCTGAGTTGAGGGGCTGGAAGTTTGGGTTGGAAAATGGGATAAAAGCCTTTTATAACTTTTTGTAACTCCTGTATAATTTGAGCAACAACTTCTAAAGGAACTGCAGGTATCTCCATATCACAGACTAATGACCCCCTTAAGAATGGTCTTGGAAATGATGTTTCTTCATTGCTTTTAAAATCTCTCTCTCTCTCTCTCTCTCTCTCTCTCTCTCTCTCTGTGTGTGTGTGTGTGTGTGTGTGTATGTGTGTGTATGGTATGCCTATGTCCCATGTGTATCATGACACATGTGAGGAAGTCAGGGGACAACTTGCCAAAGTCAGTTCTTGGCTGTTACTACAAGGGCCCAAGAGATCCAATTCAGATCATGAGTCTTGGAGTCAAGTGTCTCTACCCACTGATCCATCTCACCACCCTTGGTTCTTTCATTCCCACTTGGCTGCTTTACAGACTCACCCTTTTGTGTTTTATTGCTCTCATTTCACACACACACACACACACACACACACACACACACACACACACACACAGAGAGAGAGAGAGAGAGAGAGAGAGAGAGAGAGAGAGAGAGAGAGAGAGAGATGGTCAGAGAAGCTACTTCATATAGACACATGCAGAATAATGTAAAGTTGTTGTTTGCTGAGTTTGCTCATTTGGAGCTGATGAGTTTGTCCTGTATACTATGGAGCTTCGACTGTCAATCTGACACAGCCTAGGGTTGCCTCAGTTGAGGAATTGCCTCTATCAGATTGGCCTGTGGAGTGCTTTGTGGATTATTAATTCATATAGGAGAGCCCAGCCCAATGTAGGCAGCACCACCCATAGGCAGCTGGTTGTGAGGTGTGTAAGGAAACTGGGTAAGCATGGGATAGCAAGCAGCATTCCTCCACAGTTCCTGCCCTGCCCTTCCTCAGTGATGGATGACTACCTAGTTTAAGAAATAAAACAGTTTCTCCCCTAAGTTCCATTGGTCAGAATATTTTAAATCTGCAACAGAGATAAACTAAAATGCCTTGTGGTCTGTGCAGAGAAATGAGGCTCTCCAAAAGAGAGCAGACCCCAAGATTTCACCTAGTTAAGTCCCCAAGAAAGTGCTGCCTGGGACTGAGCATCTTCACTGTGGGTCAGGTTCTGTGTGAACTGTGACTAGACGAGCCAGAGAAGACTGAGTGCTGGTGCTTCTCTCTGATTAGATGAAATAAACTAGAAGGATGGCATCTTTTAAAAATATGTAAATACACATTTTCTCATTAGGGCGACACAATAACTCATATAAATCGCCATCTCATACTTTCCAATTACATTAAAAATCAGACATGATTTTATTTTACCAATCATCAAGAAAATTACTTTTAATCATTGCTATTCCAGCATCTCTGAGGCTGTTTCTCCCTAATCACACAGTCGAGGACTGTAAAGTTTCATCAAAGGAAGCCACAGAGGAGGTCACAGTGCTTGGGAAGGTCAGCAGCTACAAAGCAGGGGTTCCTCGGCACCTGCTCTATGATGTAGCTAGTAATACACCCCTGGGCTCTGTCATTTCAATGCAATTAACAAATGCTTTATAGTGGGAAGGAAAGGAAAGCATTGCATGTAGTTTACCTCCTCAAAGCACTCCCTGTGCCAAATGCCCATAACCAGCTGGGACATGCCTTGGAAAATGTTCCTAACAGCAAGCACTTGAGGCCATCTAATAATGGTGGCATTTATAATCACAAGTCTGAGTGCTGCTTGTACATCATCTCATTCTTTTAAAAACTTTTTTATTATTCATTTATTTATTATTTGTGTGTGTGTGTGCGTGTGTGTGTGTGTGTGTGTGTGTGTGTGTGTGTGTGTGTGTGTGTATGTGTACATGTTACAACAGATGTGGAATGCAGAAGACAGTTTTTGAGAATTAATTCTCTCTTTCTACCATGCTGATCCCAGGGATCGAAACCAGGTCTTCATGTTCAGTGGCAAGCATTTTTACCCACTTAGCTGTATCACTAGCACATCTCGCTTCACCTTTCCCCTCGCTCTTCTGAGAAATATTATTATTGTCTCTATTTTAAAACACAAATGAATAAAAGGTAAATTCTCATTCAAAAGTTTATATTCCTTACAACCATCTAGTCTGTACTTTCTATAAGATTTTATGTCATCATTAGCTTCACTTACAATAAGGTATGGTTGTTAAAATTTAGGGTTTCCTGAAATGATCAGATTTTTATTTGTTTAGCCAGTGAGATTCATTAATTTTATTTTCCAAAATCATGTCATTCCATTGAACTCCTTTCATATCAAGGCAATTTGCTTCAAAAAAAAAAAAAAAAGAAAAGAAAAAAGAAAAAAAAAAAAAAGAACTGACAAAGCCAGTAAAATCTTTTGGCTTAAAGTCAAGTGATTCTGTCAATACCATCAGATGAGTGACAAAATAAACCCAACACATCTCTTATTAGAGGACAAGGGCCCATCCCTTGATTCATAGAAAATAGGGAAATGCATTCATTTGTACATTTTGACTTTGACCATCCAAATACCATGGGTCTGGGTGCGATTGCACACTTATAAAATCCTAGCACCTGGGAGATAGAGGCAGGAGGACCAAGAATTCAAGGCCATTCTCAGACACACTGAGAGTTTGAGGCCAGCCTGGGCCATACATGAATGCATCTTAAAATTTTCAAAAGTAGAATAGTACTATGCTTTGTTCTCTTTTGCCTTAATTAGATCCCTTTCTTTGTGGTTTGCTGGATTAACTTAAGATGCATCTAGTCAATTAATTGTGGGCATGATTGTCTAGGCACCATCAAACTGACCCAACCATGAGAATTTACATTCGAGAAAAAGAAAAAGAAAAGAAAAGAAAAACTGTAGAAATATGTGTTTAGGTTTATTTTTTATTAAACTCTTCACACCACCCCTAAATCACTCTCTTGAGAAGCACAGGATACATACACAATATAGGTTTTATAGCAGTTTTACCAGCACAAATTAAATATCGCACACAGGCAAAAGCAGTTTTTATTAACATGTTCCACGGAGAATAATAAAATTTATCTAGAACTGGAGAAAACTCCGTGATTAGATCTGAAAACTCGAGACTAAAAGCTATTATTGGGGAATACTGATTGATTTCCTGTTAAATACTAGCAAGTAAACCTGCAATAATTCTGACCTACAAAACTATCTCCTGCCACCAAAGGTCCCCAATAGAAGACCCATAGCAGCATCCCTAGATGATAAGAAATGTTTCAAAGGACACATACAAAGACTATTTCAATTAGGTCATAACCCATCTGAGTGTTCTTGTCTGCCCCTCTTGACAAAGCAGTAAAACCACCCATCAATCCCATGCACCCACTAGTGGGTACTGGTTCAAAAGCTCTCTTGGGTCTGCAGTTTTCCTTGATACAACTGAGGACAGCTGATGCAATATCAGGCTATAATGCTGATATCTGCTCTACCCCAAACCTGCCTCCAAAGCAGGTTCCCTACCAATACCAAAGTGTTCTCCTTCCCCACTCAAGTGTTTCCATTCTGCCATCTCTCTCTCTCTCCATCACTAATGTGGTATTCAACTGTCTGAGTGCAGATTCTATGTGAGAGGCTTACCTGATTAGGAGCCAATGGATATTGTGAACCTCCTTAGTATCCATGTAAACATGTGGAGCTTTATTCAGGTATATAAAGGTTAAATGTAGACACAACTCTTGCACATATAGCTCAGGCATCATTTTGGAAGAGGGGGTGGAAAGATTTTCAGAAAGAGAGGACCAGGGAATTTGCTGTGAGATTGTATTTCCTAACAATGTAAGATATCATACAAATAAAATCTCACCAACATGGCTGACTAAACATGAGCTGAATAAGGATAAAATTAATAGATATACTAACATGGACAGGGGAAAGTTCAGGAACCTTCCACTCTACACAAATAATTACAACAACCAAGGAATTCTGAGAATGGGAGAAATAGTCTTCCTGAAGGAAAAACACACCAATTGATTATTCAATGCCAAATGGCAAGCCTTGAAAACACACATACAAGTAACATTGTACAGACTGAGTAGGTTGTATTTATGTATTAATGTATTAAGGAATATATATATTGTATCCACACACACACACACACACACACACACACACACACACACCTGCATGTATGCATGTCACAATGAAAAAATGGCCAGGACTTGGAAAAGAAAATGAAGGCTATATGGGAGGGTTTGGAGAGAAGAAAGAGAAGGGTGAAATGGTAAAATTATGTCACAATGCCAAAAAGTAAAAAAAATAATAAAATTAAAGTTTAACAAAAACAACAAAAAGGCTGTTTGAATGTGTGATTCCTCCTTTTTATGTTTTTGTTTGTTTGTTTGTTTTTGGTTTTTTGAGACAGGGTTTCCTGTGTAGCTTTGGAGCCTATCCTGGCACTAGCTCTGGAGACCAGGCTGACCTTGCACTCACAGAGATCCGCCTGCCTCTGCCTCCTGAGTGCTGGGATTAAAGGCATGCGCCACCAACGCCTGGCGATTGCTCCTTTTTCTAAGGATACATTTTATCCTCCAAACAAATGTTATAGTTGTCATTTTCAGTAAGATGGAAATTAAAAATTAAGACATTATATTCCCAAACAATTCATCGAACACAGAGAGGGTGAGCTGGTGCTGGTGGACCTTCACCCCTAGATACCAGTGTCTTCAGTGTGGGGGATACTCTGAAGGCTACCTTCCCCCCAAAAAATGCAACACCCACCCAGCCACAAAGCCTTTGGTCTACAATCTGTCCTGCCTGAAAAATATGCTAGTGCAATGGTGGTACCAAGCCTGTGGGAACAACCAACCAATGTCTTATTTGATTTAAGGCTCACACCAGAAGATAGAACCCATACCAACACTGCTTGTGTGACTAGGAACCAGAGACAAGATTGCACAAACACCTAGAGTAAAATCAAATACTACTGATCTAAAATTTTAAAAAGTAACAATAAAATAACTTCTAATGACATTCTGTTATATTCATAGATACATTAATGCCATACTTATCCAGCAACAGAGAAGCTTCCTCCTGATGTTGTTGGGAACAAATACAGAAACCCACAGCCAGACAATGTACAGAGTGAGAGACCTTAGAATATTCATTCCCAAATGGGATATGTTCCTCAAATCCTTCTTCTCAAGGCTCAGGAAATCCCCAAGGAAGAGGAGGTAGAAAGACTGAAAAAGCCAGAGGGGACAGAGGACAGCACAGCCAAGTTCTCTGAACCAACTGGGCAAAGCTCATATGAACTCACAGAGACTAAGCCCAGGGCCAGCAGGGGTCTGCACCAGGTCCTCTGCATGTATATTATGGCTTTTGGTTTATTATTTTTATTGGACTCTTGGGTGTGTGAACCAGTGGGTCTCTGATTCTTTTGACTTCTCTTAGGCTCTTTTCCTTCTGTTGATTTTTCCAACTTTGATAGGATGGCTTTCTTTTATCTTATTGTATTTTATTTTGTTACGTTGGTTGTTATCTTTCAGAAGTTTGCTTTTGACATTTAGCATGGTCATCAATCTGATTACAGGGGAAGGCTAATTCAGGCACTCTATCCATCATTGCTAGGAATCTTAGCTGGGGTCATCCTTGTGGATTCCTGGGAATTTCTCTAGCACTAGATTTCTCACTAAGCCCATAATGACTCCCTCTATCAAGATTTCTCTTTCCTTGTTCTCTCTCTCTGTCCCTCCCCCAATTCAACCATCCCTTTCCCTCTTCTGCTCTCCTTGACCACCCCCTCCCTGAGTGTTCCACCCTAATTGTCATCACAGAACCTTCATCCAGCAACTGATGGAAGCAGATACAGAAGATCCATAGCTAAGAACTGGGCTGAGCTCCTAGAGTCCAGTCAAAGAGAGGGAAGAGGGACTATTGGAGCAAAGAGATCAAGACCACAATGGGGAAACCCACAGAGACAGATGCCCCAGCCAGTGGTAACTCACTGACTAGACAGATAGCTGGGGAACTTTCATAGGAGTGAACTAGGATGTGGATGACCATTCTGTGGCTTGGGCAGTCTGTGGGGCCACTGGCAGTGGGACCTGGATTTATACCTATTGCATGAACTGACTTTTTGGAGCCCATTTCTATGAAGGGATACGTTGCCCAGCATCTTACAGTGGGGAGGGGCTTGGTCCTGCCTCAACTTGATATGCAAGGCTTTGTTGACTCCCCATGGGAGGCTTTACTCTTACTAAGGAGTGGGTGGAGGATTAGGTGGGGGTAGGGGGAGAGGGGGAGGAAGGGAGGGAGGGGAAACTGGTTGGTATGTGAAATGCACAAAAATCTTTAAAATAAATACAAAATTTAAAACAAAAGAAATCTTTTTTTTCTAATGTAGACAGGAAGTAAATGGATCCAAATGGGAGGGGAAGGTGGGGAGGAACTGGGAGGAGTAGAGGGAGGAAAAACTGTAATCAGTATTTATTATGTGAGAAATCCATTTTCAATAAAATATTTAAAATATTTTTAAATATTAAAAAAAAACATGTCATGGAAACTTCAGTAAAGTAACTTTGATATGTATTTCACTTTCAAGCCAAAGGTTATTTTTAAGGATGAGCTATGTTTAACAGAAATAAAATTACAGACACACCTAAAATAAAAACATACAAAAACTAATAGCTGTAATTCTCAGGATAATGAATGGGTCCTTAGGTAGCTGGGCAGCAAATGAGCAGTAAATATTACTCACTGAGCAATGCTTCTCTGCAAGTCTTCTAAATGTCTTACATGCATCAGATCATTTGATCATCACATCAGCTTTATGATGTTAGCAAGATCGTTAGTACCATTTTCCAGGTGACAAAACTAAAACTCAAAGAATTTGCATATTACCTCCAGAGTTGCAAGACAAGTAATTAACTAAATGGTATTTCAGCCTTGGTCCCTGTATGAGAAATTGATCTCATCAAGCCTTCGAAGTGTTCCCTCCCTCTGACCATTCTGAACAAGAGAATGCTGGGGCTGAATCCTGTGACTTGCAAAAGTCAACCATTAAATCATCTGATTATTTAACCCAATCTAACATCAACCAGACCAGGATTCCATAAACTGATAAATGTTACAAATAACCCAATCTAACATCAACCAGACCAGGATTCCATAAACTGATAAATGTTACAAATCTGAGCACATTCCATGTTACTAGAGTTGATGGTAAACATTTCCCAGCATCCAAAGGTGCCCCCCCCGCCCCCGGCCACAGACACACACACACACACACACACACACACAATGTCCTTAAACTGGGATTGTTTAATATATAGTTCCGAGGTTACTAGCTCAAGCCATGTACTTGCTAGACAAAACCCAGGACCCCTGCAAGAGCCCCCAGTGTTCTTCAGTGTTGAGCTCTTCAGCCTCAAGAACCTTTTTGATAGGCTTCCCTAGTACCTTTCCTGTTTTGCTATTTCCTTTTGTTAGTCATCTTTAGTTTTTCTGAATGGGTGACTGTTTTCTTAAGCCATAGATAACCTATAGATGAGCTAATGTCTGTCTATTCTAGATTTCTCTACTTTAAGAAGATAGGGAGATAAAAGGTATTTATAAACCTGGTCCATGCTGCTGTACTGGCCTGACTGCAGGACTGCTATTCTCCCAGCCCTGACTTCTTAAAGGACCTTTGTAGACAGGACTGTTTCCTCAGATGTTGGGGTGCTATTCTCTAAGAAGTCACTTATAAGAGTTTGTCACTGAAATTTTGAAAGGGTGACAACTGGGCTTGAAAACAGATTTTTGTAATAACCAGGCCATTTATCACTTTTTAAATGAATATACTGGCGGATGGCAGTTCATGTCTCATCTATATAGTTCCAAGGTTATTACCTCAAGCTTGAGGAAGAAGCCATTATTGTGAGTGATAGGCACACAGCTTATAAATCTGCTTAAGTTCATATATGTATAATACATGTCTATATGTACACATTTACATGGACACTCATAGACACATTTACATATACACATAATGAAGGAACCAGCCTTGTGTTTTGGCAGCCATGACAGGATAACATGTGCTGGCCTGACCTTGCTGGGCCTGTCCTGGTCACTTGAAGGTCAGATGCCCTCCTGGCAAGGAACCAACCAGAAGTTAGCTAGCAGGGCTATGTTTTACGGCTCTGGATGTGCTTTATGGACAAGCACACAACAGTGACATGCAGAGTGTAGCATCGGCCCTGGGAGGGCCTAAGGGCCATAACAACCAGTTGACCAATCAACACAGGGCAGGTCTTCCAAGCCTGGAGGTGCACCAATCCTGACACTGTGCATATCCCTAGACACTCCCATATGCTGCCCTATAAGATCCATGTCTTGTGGTTTCTCGGGGTCTTTTCTCCAGCCATCTGCCATGGTGGATGGATGAAAGGCCCGAGCTAATGGGGTTAGCTGGTTAAACAACTGCAATAAAAGACTCGTTGCTTTTGCCTTGAAATGGGCCTCTTGGTGATTTGGGAGTTCAGAATTTGGGCACAACAATATATGCATATTATATGTATATATGTATATGTGTGTATACATATATGTAAATATGTGTATATACATGCATATGTACATATCTATATATGTATCTATATGTATCTATATCTCTATATATCTTCCTGCCACCAATTTCCCCTGGCTGAATTTAATTCTATCCCAGTATTTTCTATCTAGCTCATACAGTGCTTATTTTCCACTTTTCAAATCATACTTGATGACCCTTGGCATATTAACAGTTAAGCAGTGAAAGACAAATATGCACTATTAAGTTTTAACTTTAAACAAATTGATCCATACTTTATTCTAATTAAATTTCTTTTGTCTCTAAGGAAAGGTTCAAAACAATTATGCCATACCCTGTCACAAGCAAATGTCAGAATAGTGGAACAAATCTGCTTGTATTTTCAATACTTGGGGAGACCTAGGCCTTATGCACATTACATAAGGACTCTGCCCCTGGGCTATACTTCTCCAACCAAGAGCCAAAGCAGATCAACTTTCTGTAATTTTACCTGCTCCTATTCCTCTTTCTGCTTTCTAGGCGTGAGCTGACCTTGAAAATGGAGTACATCTGAAACTACCTCTTGGTGACTGTATGGTTCAGGGCAACTTGGTATACACCTGCCGTTTGGCTCCACTGCTGCCATGCCAAGCCTCAGTGGAAACCAACCATAAAGTAGGCCTGAAGTTTCAGTTTACCATGGGGCAACACCTCACTCCAGGAAAAACCACAAGCTGGGGCCACCTGGGCACCTCCCAGGAATGGACCATTCCAAGGGGAAATTACCTAATGTTCCAATGGAAATTCCTAACATTCCAACCATTGTAGGTAGGATCATCTGATGTCCCTTCATCTAAGCACACACCCATCCCCTTTCACCAAGACACCCCTAGACAAATGCAGGCCAATCAGGGTATTCAACCCTAAAAATCCCCTCACCCACAACATCTACAAGGACAAAAACCCTACCTCACTTGGGCTGGGCGCTCTCTGTTCTCAACCACTGCATCAGACAGATGGAGAGTCCAAGCTCTTGAATGAAGGCTCTTTGCTTTTACATACAGGGTCAGTCACCTTGTTGGTTTTTGGAGGACTCCTTGATCTGGCCAGAAGAGTGACCACAGAAAGAAATTTGTTAACATTGCAGAGTCACAGGGTTTTAAATAAAACTGGGAGGTTTGAGAGTACAGAACAGGCATAGTACTGTTTAAAACATAAGTTGTAGGAGGGCAGGCAAGATGTCTCTGCAGGTAACGGTGCTTGCTGCCAAACATGATGACATGGGTTCAATCCCCAGAACTCATGTTGGAAAGATAGACCGTGTTCCTAAAAGTTTATCCTCACCTCTACAAGAGCGCCGTGACATGCTCCCCCCACACACAGAATGGTGGAAGGTAATCAATAATTTTTCAAAATATAAGTTGTATATAACAGTAAAGAGATCACACAGATATTCTTTTCAGAGGCTGAAACTGTATTATTTCAGTGACAATATGATGGAGGAGTGACATTCAGATGATCAAGCCAGCCAAAGTCCATTTCTTTTAAAGAGCATGGCTAGAGACCATTGAAAAGTTTCTGCACCCCAATAAGCCTTCCAACCCCCCCTCAGAGAGGAGACAGGAAAGAGAGACAGCAAAGCCACACATCTATTTTCTGGGGGGGGGGACAGTTAAAATACCCTGTGGAAGTGGTCTTAGCATCTCTGGGGGAGAGGTCATCATTTGGCAGGTTTGGAGGGAGGTAGTGGAGGGGGTCTTGGATGGAACTTCCACTAAAACAACCATGTGTTCAAATTTGGATTGATAAGCTCAAACAAGGCTGTCCTCAAATCTTTTTAACTTCCACTGGAAACTTAAAAAGTAGAGTTATTAAAATTGCACCCAAATTATAAGTAAAAACTAAATCAACCCTAAAACATCTGTGGCAGCAAGGACAGCACTTGGCTTTCTACCAGGCAGTTTGCATGCCCTGTGTTGTACCAACCTTCATGTTTGACAGTCTTTTCAGAAGCAGGCCTATCTTCAGTGGTGAAAGGTTTTGTGCAAACTTTTATCTTTTGGAATTTTGTTCCCCATAGAACTGATAGCTTCCATGGAAATTGTTATTTCTGCTTTGCCATATACACAGTAATACACTGATACATTTTTCTTATGTGCTCACTGGCTATCTGGTCCCCATATGTTTTCATCTTACTTAAAACAATATATCCCAAGCTAACTCAAAACTAAACTAAGTTTAGTTCAAGTTGAAAATTGCAAAGAGAATGATGTTTTCATCTTCATTTAAATTCATCTTAGTGAAAAAATTAGATTTGTCAGTAATACAGGATGGCATGCAGCTGATTTAATCAAATCTCAAACACAAATACTTGTTTATTAATCTACATGCATGATTTCAAATTTATTGATAGGATGATGTTATACAAATGGGATTAATTATTATGAAAGTGTTTTAACTCAAGTGTATCAAAATATTTGCTACTATAAATTATTCTTACAATTATGGCCTGTTCACTCATTACTATAGAATTAGTTCAGTTTATAATTATGTACCCCAAATTATAGTATTACAATTAATTTTTCCAATGAATTTACTTAGCAATGGTGTCTAAACTGCATACGCTTCATAGATTTCCAACATAAGCTGTCTACATTGTATGGGCAGTTCATCAGAATTCAAATAGTCCCTTAAAATAGGGGGTGCTCATGAGATTTGGGAGGTAAACAAGAGTCACTCACCTGTGTGGGAAAGCTGAAACTTGCAAATCTTAGAAAGTCTCTCCCTAGTTTTACAGAAGCAAACAGTAGTTGCTGGGGACAGAATGAGCAGCTCATCTGTGGACAGGAGGTCCTCAGGAGAGTGCAGGTCCTTGGGTTTGTGCAGCTGTCTGCAAATTGAGCCCTAGGGACGCAGACTGGTGAACAACCACCTGTTTGGGTTGATTTTGAGTTTTTCCTGCTTTTATTCTTGTGATTAACCTCTCCTCCATCCTCCTGCTAGTGACGTCAATAAAAACTCATTGCTTCTGGAGCCCTGGAAGCTGGGCCACAGAAAGGCTTTCAGGTCAGATTCAGCTTGAATCATGAATTCTGAGTCCTAATTGTGCTTTGTTTTCAGCAGTAGGAGCCCATCTTCAACTTCTGAGAGTCAACCAAGGGCAACATGAAATCTGTATTGTTTTGGCAGTTACATGGACTACTCCAACCAACCATTTGGAAAGATTTCAAGCTCTGGATACTACAAGCTTTATTTATTTATTTATTTATTTTTGTGGGGAGCACTGTCAGCCCAAGTGCTTTAAATTCTTTTAAGGTGTGTGTGTGTGTGTGTGTGTGTGTATGTGCGCGTGTGTGTATTAAAAGCTCCCTCCAAAGCTTCCTTCTAATGGTACCTTTATACTTTCCTGTCTTCTGTGCTTTTCATGCTGTGTTCTCCTATCTGAAGATTTGGAGCTTGGAAACATAGATGAGAAATAACATGTGACATTTTTCATTATTGGTCGGGGTTACCTCACTCAATACGCTCTATATCAAGTCATATGCCTGTAAATGTTATGTTTTCATCTTTGTTGTTGTTGCTTTTACAGTTCAATGTATTCCATCCTGTATATATACTATATTTTCATTATCCATTCATCTGTTAAATGACATTTAGGTTTGAGGATAGAAGTTTCTGTTCTGCCTGGTCTTGCAGCCATTTAGTCCCTAGTGAACACACAGAGGCTTATATTAATTGTAAACTGTTTGGCCAATGCCTCAGGCTTCTTATTGGCTATCTCTCTCTTAATTATTAACCCATTTCTATTTATCTAACATTTCCATGTGGTCTTGGCTTACCAGAGAATGCTCAGAGTCCTATCTTCCTGGTAGCTACATGGTGTCCCCCTGTGACTCTCTCTGTGTCCTCTTCTGAACACTCCTCATCTGGTAGCCTGCCTATACTTCCTGCTTGGCTACTGCCCAACCAATAAGAGAAACATATATTCAGAAGGACATCCCCATCATAGGTTGTTTCCATTTCCTAGCTGTTGTGAATAGAGGAGCAATGAAAATGGCTGAGCAAGTGTTTGTGAAGTAGGGTGTTGTACTTTGAGCATATGGCAAGGAGTGGAATAACTGAGTCATGTGGTAGATTTATTTTTAGTTTTTGATGATTTCATATACTGATTTCCAGAGTTGCTTTACCAACTTTCATTCCAGCGACAGTGAATGAGGGTTCTTCTATCTCCACAGCCTTGCCAGTACTGTTGTCAGTAGTTACCTTGATCTTAACCATTCTTACTATGAAGAGATGGAATCTCAAAGTTGCTTTATTTTATATTTCTCTAATTCAAGTATTTTGAAGTATTTATGAGCCATTTTTATGTATTCTAGTAAGAACTTTCTGTTTAGATACCCAATCCACCTTTTTTTTGGGGGGGAGGGTTGAGACAGGTTTTCTCTGTGTAGCTTTAGAGCCTATCCTGGCACTCGCTCTGGACACCAGGCTGGCCTCGAACTCACAGAGATCTGACTGCCTCTGCCTCCTGAGTGCTGGGATTAAAGGCATGCACCACCAACATCTGGCCCAATCCACCTTTTAATTGGGTTCTTTGGGTTTTTTGTTTGTTTGTTTCTTTGTTTAACTCTTGCCTTTAAGTTCCTTGTATATTTTGGATATTAATTTTCTGTCATTTGTATAGCTGATAAACAGTCTCTCCCATTGGGGGTTCTTCTTCACTTGGTTGATTATTTCCTTTTCAGAAAAGAGCTTTTAGTTTTATGTGTTCTCATTTTTATGAGTTTGTCCATTATTGGCCTTAATTCCTTGGCTAATAGAGTACTGTTCAAAAAGTCCTTTCCCATACCTGTATCTTGTGAGGTACTCCCCATGTTTTTCTCCAGAAGCTTTAGTGTTGCAGGCTTCAAATTTAGTGGTCTTTGATCCACTCAGATTTAGGTTTTTTGCAGAGTGATAGATATGGTTCTAATTTCATTTTATGCATATGCACAGCAAGATTTCCCAGCAACATTTGTTGAAGATGCCCTCTTCTCTTCGGTGTATGATGTTTTTGCATCTTTGTCAAATATCAGATGGCTGTAATTATGAGTATTTACATTTGGGTCTTTTATTTTATTCCTTGGCCTGCCTCTATTTCTATTCTTGTAGCAATACCATACTGTTTTTTTTTAAATCACTATAACTCTAGGATATATTTTGAAGTCTGGAATAGCAATGACTCAATTCTTTCTTTTCCTCAGAATGTGTTGGCTATCTGGGATCATTTCTGATTCCATACTAATTTTAGGATTTTTTTTTTCTGTGACAATGGGATTTTGATTGGGATGTCACTGAATCTGTAAAGTAAATTGGTTTTGGTAGGATGATCACTTCATAATATTACTTCTACCAGTCCACAAACACAAGATGCCTTTTGGTAGCTGGGGACAGAGGTGGAGGAGGAAGGAAAGAGATTGTCAGAAGTAATGTAATTCTATTTCAATTAAAACATTTTTTTTTTAAAAAAAATTCATTGCTTCACCAGTTGGACTTGGTGCAGTAATTATTTTGTCTGCCCAGGGTTTCCCTCCTGAGGTGGATACATGCTGTGTTTCTTCAGGAACAGAATCTTACACAACATCACCTCCTTTCTGTAGTCAGCCAGTTCTCATTGCTCACACAATATGATATCATATAATAATCTCTGGGCTTATTGTTTTCCCCAAGATTCTCTAGTGACTACTTCCCACTTCAAGAGTTACATTTATAGCTTTGTAAATCATTTACATTCTAGAATTGCTAAAGAAACCAGTTCCGTGACCAATGGGTGTTTGATCCAAACCTGTAAAAGAATTCTCCTTTGCCACAACTGTCACCCACATGCAGAGTGCCTAGTCGGTCTCCTGCAGGTTCCCCAGCTGTCCGTCTATAGTCTTTACTAGCTCCCACTAGCTCTGGTCAACTGTCTCTGTGGTTTTCCCAATCATGATCTTGACCCCTCCCTGCTCTTATGATCCCTCCTCTCAACTGAAATCCAGGAGCTCAGCCCAGTGCTTGGCTGTGGATCACTGCATCTGCTTCCATCAGTTATTGTATGTAGGTTCTATGATGACAATTAGGGTAGTCACTAATCTGTTTATAGGTGAAGGCCAGTTCAGGCACCTTCTCCACTATTTCTAAGAGCCTTAATTTGGGTCATCCTTGTGGATTCCTGGGACTTTCCCTAGGACCAGGTTTCTCGCTAACACCATAATGGCTCCCTCTTTGAAGATGTCTTTCATTGCTCTCCACCTCCATCTCTTTCCCAACTCAGGCATCTTGATCCCTCCTGTTCCCATCCCCCATCATCTCCCTTCTACTCCTCTCCCAGTTTACCCAGGGGATCTCAACTATTTCCTCTTTCTGGGTCCCTTCATGTATGTCCCTCTTAGAGTTCTCCTTTTTACCTAGCTTCTCTGGGGTTGTGTGACAGTTATGTGGCTTGATCTGTTGGGTAGGTCCCTGACAGTGAAAGGAGGACTTATCCCAGATACATGAACTATTTTTTCTTAATTTAAATTAGAAACAAGCTTTATTTACATGTCAATCCTGGTTCGCTCACCCTCCCCTCCTCCCCTGCCCCCCACCAACCCCCATCCCCCCTTTCTGCACCCTAGGGAGGATGAGGTCTTCCATGGGAGATCTTCAAAGTCTATCATATCATTTGGAGCAGGGCTTTGACCCTCCCACACAGGCTGAGAGAGTATCCCTCTATATGGAATGGGTTCCCAAAGTCCATTCATGTAATAGAGACAACATTAACCAGACCTACAAACCAGCATCCTCATTCAGGGGGTCTGGAACAGTCCTATGCTGGTTTCCCAGCTATCAGTCTGGGGTCCATGAGCAACCCCTTGTTCAGGTCAGCAGTTTCTGTGGGTTTCTCCCACCTGCTCTTGACCCCTTTGCTCATCACTTCTCCCTTTCTGCAACTGGGTTCCAGGATTCAGCTCAGTGTTTAGCTGTGGATGTCTACTTCTGCTTCCATCAGCTACTGGATAAAGGCTCTAGGATGGCATATATGGTAGTCATCAATCTCATTATCAGAGAAGAGCTTTTAAGGTAGCCTTTCGACTATTGCTTAGATTGTTGGTTGGAGTCAACTACCTGGTTTTTTGGAACCTATTATTTATGGTGGAATACTTTGCTCAGCCCTGATATAGGGGGAAAGAGCTTGGTCCTGCCTCAAACTGAAGTGCCAGACTTTGTTGATTCCTCAAGGGAGGCTTCACCTCCTCTGAGGAGTGGATGGGTTGGAGGGGGTGGGAGGATAGGAGGGAAGGGTATTGGGGATGGTATGTAAAATGAAAAATAAAATTAACTAAAAAAATAAAAACAAGAAAAAAAAAAGAATTCTCCTTTGGCTAAGTCCATGTGTCCCTTAGAGCCTCATCTTACTCTCCCTATTTCATGTCCAGGAGCCTTTCCTGCTCTTCTGTTGGATTATAAGCCACTGCAGAATATAAATAAGGCCAACATTGATGTAGGTAGTTTAAAGCCATTAACAGTTCTTAATACTGCTGCTGGTGTTTAGTAAGAATTTGATAAGTCAAAGTTCAAGTGAGGGAAGATTAGGATTTTTCTATTTAATATCCAAAGTTATTGGCTTTACTGACTGATCAAAATAAAATCGAGCATGTGCTTGCTAACAGAATGCCCTATAAATATTAACATAAGCTCATTTAAACTTATCTATTCACATATCTGTGGAGTAAATGCTATATGCCTTGCATTTTAAAAAAGTGCTTTGGGTACATCTTTGATTCCCGGCCTTATGTCACCAGGTGCCATCAAACAATAGTCACAACAATCAAATAATCTGCAGTATGGTAAACACTGTTGACTACTAAATGAATAATCAGAATGATAAAGCACAGCTGGCTTATAGGGTATGTGGGAGGACGTCATGAATATTCTTTTAAAATTCCAAATATTTTACATATAGCAGAATTAATGCAGAAGCAATATTTTCTTAGAAAGATCATTGCAGGCTGGGGAAACAGTTGGCTTTAAGAGTCTCAAGTGATTTAAACCCAGAACTCGGGAGGCAGAGGCAGGTGGATCTCTGTGAGTTCGAGGCCAGCCTGGTCTACATAGTGAGTGCCAGGATAGGCTCTAAACCTACACAGAGAAACCCTATCAAAAAATAAAATAAAATAAAAGAGTCTCGAGTGAATACTGAAAACCTTTGCTGTCCAAACGCTCAAAGGGAGGCCAGTGTGGTTAGAGTAGAGTGAGCAAGCAGTTGGTGGGGCTGAGAAGAGATGACTTTGTAGAGTCATGATGCTGATGAGAGGAGTCTGAGGGGAGCCAGCTGGAATTGAAGGCTGATCTTAACAATGTACCTCAAAAGAGAAGGTGGCTCAGATACCTCCCTTAGAACTGAGGTTTGTGGGTGGGGCTGTGTACTAGGAGTCATAAAAGGTTTTCAAAAGGTTTGCAGACAGTTTGCAGGTAAGATTCAAGAGGAAAACAGAATAATGTAACGGTTAATCGTGATTGCCAGCTTGATTTAGGATCACCTAAGAGACACACCTCTACATATGCCAGTGACAGCATTTCCGGAGAGGCTTAACTGTCCAGGGATGGAGGTTCACTATAGCTGTGTATAGTTCATTAAAGTAACCACTAGAAATGGTTGTGATTTCTTGACTATAAATTGCTCATTAAAACTCTTGAGATTTTAGACCCTAACATAAAGATTCTATTATTAAGATAACAAAAATAATCTCAAGTATAAATAAAAAGTAATCAACAAGTATAAATGGACACAGCTATCCTTAAGTTGAGAACAGCTCACATGGTTGCATTTTTTTGTAAGAGAAGCTCAGGGACTTTATAGAAATTTGCTTTGAGTAATAATTTAAATTTATATGAAAACGTTTATACCAAATTGAAAAGTCTTGCTTGCGAAAGTAATGCAGGTCAACATGAAGCAATCTCCAACCATAGCAATGGGGTTTCTAAAAATAAAATTCTCAAGGGCTTTTCTAACATTTTGTATTTTATTAAATAAAAACAATTTAAAATAAATAGCTAGCAATAATAATATGTCATTGGGAGAAAGGCACAGATACAAGTATATAACACACACAAGTAATTTATAAAAGGCCACTATATTTAGAATCCCTAACATAGTTTTTCTACATGACAGCAATCTTTAGACATCTCTATTTGAGTTTGTCTTAAGTCTTTAAAGGAATTTCTAGAAACTGTCTCTCAGTTGAATCTGTTGGCCCATTCCAAACCTTGACTTACAAGCCAGTGGTATATCTTCATACATGCTTTCTTAGGTATTAGGATTATAGGCGTTTTGACATCAAATGGTAACACATGTATATTTAATCTGAAATTTGGATAAATCACTTAGTGAATTTATTTGATCTGTGTTCTATCACATCTTATTATAATATGTAGTGGCAGTGCTACAACCCTTCTCATGGATCGGGGCAAGGGGCCCTGAGGATTTAAATAAAGACAAGACAGCAGGTCATTCTTGCAAGGAGAATGCCATTTATTACAAAGGAGGGAAGGCTTATATATCAGTCATCAGGCATGGTGGAAAACTAACCAGGTCAGAAGTTCATGTCTCCAGGCCCCTCAGGCAATAAGGATAGGCCTATACTTTTCATTTTTGCATTCAGGCCTTATCGGAAGGAGGGAAACAAGAAGTAAGCTCCTAGTCATGAGATGGTCAGCAGACCCCAATGGGGGAAGGGCCCAACAATAATATTGTCATTAACGCTGTGTAGGTACATATATTTATACATGTATTTGTATGGGTATATGTGTACATACAGATACATATTCCATTTTCTTTAAATTTTGCTTTGTTTAAAAACATCAAGAAAATACAGTTTCATATGCATTGCCAATTTTCCCAGATTATTTGTCATGTAACTTAATTTTTCTATTTTGACATTTGATATCTATGTATTTGTACAGCAAACACAAATTAAATAGAGATTTAAATTTTAGAAAATGTTTATGTACATTTATTAATCTTCTTTTAATACATTCCCTTGGGTTGTAGAACTTTAAATAAATGTAAATATTATTATAATTTGAAATTACTACATGTAGATATTAAGCAGGAGGAGAAGCAAGAATCCCACTTCAAAATAATATTATTTTTAAAAGTATCCATTTTCATTTTCATGTCTCTTGCCACAAAGTTAAATTGCATAAAAAATTAAGCCATACTCCAATTTCTTATCAGTTGCTGAGATGCTAAAAAGCATCCTATGGAAGAAAAGGTCTATTTCAGCCTATAATTCCAGGTCACAGTCCTCCATCATTATGGGGAAGTCAACATGGGAATTTTTAATAATCAGTCATATTATAACCACAGTCAAGAGCAGAGTGAAATGAATGTATGCATGTTCACTTTCCTGCTTTCTTGTTCTCACCCTAGATTTTTCACTCATACAGTTCAGGGCTCTCGTTTGGAGAATGCTGACACCCAGATGTTGGAGGGCTGAGTCCTCCAACATCAATTAACTTAGTTAACACAGGTGCACACAGAGGCCAACACAAGTAGATAAGCCCCCACTGAGACTCTTTGCAGGTGGTTCTAGGTTGTGTTAAATTGACAATTAAAGCTAACCATCACAAGGTCAAATCTTAAAAATAAAAAGAAATAAAAGCAGTGACATGTTTGCTAGCACAAGAAAAAAAAATAAGATCAAGTTCTTATGAGTGTGACTATTTCAAAAACTGCCCTGTTAATGATATAGTACTCAAGTCACCTCACCTATATGGTTTCTAATTTCCCCATTAATACACAAGAGTAGAATTATTTTACTGGTTTATGATCAGTGTTTGGAAGATTCCCCCCCTCAGAATTTAGAAAAACGGTGACAGGCATCTGTGAAATAAATTGTGAACTCTGTATTCAACCATGTTTACATTGGATCATCATATTAACTCTGACTGCTGTGAAACAAGATAAACCTTCAGAGTTAGGGCTCCTCTTTGACCCTTCAATGAAACACCTGCAGGAATTATGCTACATAGTATGCTGAGGATTGCTAAATATACATTGATAGAATCTGTTTTCTATAGCCATCTAATGACTATATGAAATATGCTTTAAATCACACCTGGGTGAGATTCGTGCAGGACTTCATATGAAAGAGTGAATTGGATTTGCTGAATTCACTGACTTCTAAATGCAGTCTCTAAGTTTCTATCATTTTAAAGCTGTCTTGATTAAAACGTAGGAGGGAATTAAGCTTATTCAAGTTAGATTAATGAAATACTGATTTGAATAGAGTGTGTCTTATAATATTGAGTATTTTTTCATATTGACTTCCTTTCCTTAAAATTCATCTTCCTTATTCCTTGTGTTTAATGCAATTATTTTAACAGAAAATACTCAAATAGCATGTTATAGAACTGCACATGTGCCTGTGCTCTATCTGTAGCAATATTTTGAAATCATGGTTTCATTTTCCTTCCACTAATTTTTAAGAGAGGAAAAAATGTGTGTATCAGCATCATTATAACACTGTAGGTTCTGAAATGCTATTGAGTTTGAAGTGCTAGCCTTGACCAGAAAAATGTATTTCTAACAAATTACATGCTTTGAATTTCCCTTTCAACTGAGTTTTTATTTTTATTTCTTTATTCTCACATGGTGTTCTGAAGTAGCTGCAGTGAATGGTGATACTGAATTCAGCTTGCAAATAAATTAAAAGAAATTTCTAGTCACTTCATCTAGAAACATCATCTAAGTTAAAAGAATGAAACCTTTGCAAGTGGTAGTGTTGAACAAACAGCTGACAGAATCAGATCAGTGTTATTGATTTCTTTTTAGAAGCAGAAAATTGAACCATCTCCCAGAGAACTATTTGTAAACTTCCCAGAGCAGGGTTACCTTTGTGTTCACTCTACTAAATGAATAAATGAGGCTCATCATGTACCAAAGGCATATTGCATAAGTACTGACTCATCAGCATGTGTTATGTGCCTCGTTTAAACCTTTACACTAGGGGCCTTGATGGTGTTGAAATACTGAGTGTCAGGAATGGAATAGCCTGCCTTCCTTGACATCTGAAGGTGCTAGCAACCATTACACACACTTCAGATCAACTTTTGGACAAGGTGAACTACTCTGGTCCTGTTAAGATTCTCCAGTGTCCCATCATGAATTGCATGAATGACATCTCAAGTGACAGTATCTAGCATCTCCACCCATGTGTGTAGCTTGCAAATAACTGCGTATCTGTGACATCAAAAATCTAAGTTATGAGTCCTCCTACAAGAAAAAGAACTTGTTGTGGTCTTTCCCTAACCACATTTTCTATACTTACTATTTGTTTTTTTTTAAAAATTAAACTTATTTTTATATTGTTTTTATCCCAGATGATTTGTATTTTCTTACACACAATATTCCCATAATGATTACACTGAGTGTTGGTTTCCAAATCAAGGAGTGATGATTAACAAAGGAGAGTAAAAAGTAACCAGGACCACTTGGTACCTTGGCTTCAAATTTATATGAAATGAAAATAAACTATTAGCTGTATGAAGTTTGGGGATCTAAATCCAAATCACCCATTCGATATATTTTCTATTACCATGGACAGTAAGAAGCCATATTTTATTCTGAGACAATTCTTTTTTTAAATTTCATTTAGAAGGAACCAGACTACACCTCACACACAACGTTTGTCCCATTTAGACTCCATTGTTCCCTTTTGTGTATATTATTCCCACTCGGTGCAGATTCTGAGACTGTCTCAATGCCACCAAATTTAAGGGTTTATTTTTATTATATTTTAAATTATGAGTAAACGTGTATACACACAGATGCAAACCTGAGTACAGGTGCCCACAGAACCATAGTCATTAGATATGATGGAGCGGGAATTAAAGGTGGATATCAGGTGACCTATATAAGCACTGGGAGCCAAACTTGGGTCCTCTGCAAGAGCAGTGTGGGTGCTGATTTCTCTCTCCAGCCACATCAATGCAACAACATTTAAAGGAATATTTGCACTTCTAGCTTGGGGCTTCAAGTACTTAAAATTAACACTTCATTATTTGATTTCTGTTATAAGAATCTAATTTCAGATTGACTATGTGTGGGAACAGCTACAGAAATTAGTTCTCTTTTATTATGGTAACCCTTCCCATATTTAAGTAAATAGAAAAGACATAACCAGATATAGGTAGGCAGACAATAGACAGGTGGTAGATGAATACATAGAGTGGGTAGAGAGATACTTCTGAACAATTCAAGGTAAGTACTTGAGTCATGTTATTTCAAACTGTTTGGAATCCAATGGCTGTTAGTGGAATTTCAAGTTTTCCTATCTTTGTGATAACTGGTCCTCTAACTTCTCATGGCAATGAATAAAAAAACATCAAGACCACAAGCACACAGGACACTCTTCCACTTGCTTCGGGATGCTTACGACACTATGACTTCAAACATGCATTTCTGCCTCGTCTTGAAATAACTGGAGTTATTACAACAAATAGACCTCTGATATTAAATTACCTTACCCAAAAGTAAATTTGGGGACTCTTTACCTGCATAAATAGTACGGATTTTTTTGGTAACAGCAAATTTGAACTCTTTTTTTTTTTTTTTTAAGCTGCGTTTAAAATTCCCTCTCCTTAAACTGTATGCCTTTGGGGCATTAAACATTTATTTTCTTCAAGTACATCAAGAATGTCATTTATAAAAAAGTTTTATATTATCTTCACTCACAAAACACAACTGGGCTTATTGAATGTGAATGACTTCTGTAGTTTTATGCAGTATAAAATCTTGTGCTGTGCTTTTCTGTAAAAATATCCTTTTCAATGTAACTTTAACTCATGAATATTGTAACAGCTCTGTCCGTATTCAACGAACTGAGACAAGCGTCACTCCGGTGCTTAGAGGCTTCATGCCTGACCTTGTCTCATGAGAATACATATTCAAGGCTGCAGGTCTCTGGATGGAAAGCTCATAACCTTTGCATGTACTTTGGGTTTTGTTTTGGGTTTTGTTTTCTGAAGGTAAATCTCAAGCCAAAATTCTCATGGCTTTGAAGTAAGCTCTACCAGAAAAGCTCACAATGAGCATGGGTAAGGCTACCATTTTTTTTTCTCAAGAGAAAAAAAATATTTGGGCACTTAGAATTTAATCACTCCCTTTTGGTTGTTTGTCAACCTCAATAAAACTAAAAAGTCAGAGTTCTAAGAATGTCAGTGGACAACTAAGAAGGTAACTATTATGAAAAACATATGAAGGCACGTCATTCCAAACTTCATGGAAGGAAGTTACCAAAGCAAGGGCTTACTCTTAGTCAGAAATAAAGGACATACATCCCACAAGAAAAAGTTAGCAACTGAAATGTTCTCAGTATCACTCTGTACTCCCACATGGGACTCTTAAATAAGGAAATCTAGGAAAATGCTAGTGGTTACACACACACACACACACACACCCCAACAGACACACATGCCCCCCATGTATACTTAGATAAAGAAATCACTGTTGAGATGTTTCAACACACTATTTAATATATTAATATATTAGTAATATTCTAACATTTTTAGTATTTATTTCTTCTATAAATATGTTAAGTATGTATGAGTGTGTACCTATGTGTAGGTATGTGTGTGAGTGCAAGTGCTCATGGAGGCCAGAAGATGACATCAGAATCCATTGCACTGGACTTATAGGTGATTGTGAGCTGCCCAATGTACTGCTGCGAACTGAATTTGAGTCCTCCTGAATAACACTACATGCCCTTAGCCATTTTCTATTTCTGATGTGTATATGAACATAAACATTTGTATACTGCTCGTTTTGTTTTGAGAGTGGGTCTAGAATCAATAAAATCCCCATAGAATGGAAAATACAGAATATCCAATCCTTGAGTTTTAGATACCACTTCCTGATAATATGGACAAAGTTTCCTCAAAGAAATAGTTGATTCTAGAACTGGGATGGAAAAGATACCAGATGAGCCTGGAACATCTTATAGAAGGGAACATGTTTAGAGTGTGGGAAGAGTTATTAAAATACAAAAATTGGCCATAAGGGAAGAATACTGAGACCAACACAAAAGACAACACAATAGCTCAAACTGGATCCATTTGCAAAATGAAATAAAAAAGCATAGTATTCAAGTAGAATCCAAAATGTAAGAAAATTTTCATTTTTTTGTGTGTGGAAAAAACAAATGGTTAAATTAATAAAGAAAGAAGAGGGAAGCCTTTTTGAAGAATTTCAATCAATAAATGTACACAGACTAGTCTCTTTATTTTTGCATGCTTAATTTTTACAATTAAGAATTAGGAAACAGATATGATCATCCTTTTAAAATCACTTTATGTCCCTCAAAGTGAGATCTGGCCAGTGTACGATTGTGAACAAAGAGTACAGGGCAGAATCTGTGTGATCACAGTCAGTAAAGTTTCTTTTTTACAGCATTTATAACTCTCAAAGTTTGAATTGTTTAATCAGCATTCTCTCCCTTTTTTTGCCTTAAGGTGGGCCTGGAGAAGGCTTAGTGAAATGATTTATATTTTTATAACAATGTGATATGTTATTAAGTGTAGGAAGATTTCATGCTATGTGGTACAAAGAACACAGAATTTTGGCCAAGGTACTGGAGGTCAAAGTTAAGGTGTCCCTAGGTCACAGCCTCTTCACCCAAATTTTTCTACTAACCCAGCCCTCACTAATGACATCTTGGAAATAGAATCAACCCCAGTGTCCATCAATAACTGAATGAATGTGGCACATATACACAGTGGGATGTTGTCCAGTTCCAATGAAAAATTAAATTATGGAATTTGCATGCAAATGGATGGGATTGAAAGAATACTGAACAAGGTAATAGCAGTTCAGAAAGATAAACTCTCTATTATCTCTATCATGTGTGTATTCCAGCTCCAAATCTTTAGTTATGTGTTTAACTTGGGACACAAATAGAAGCTAAGAAACTAGAAAGGGGTATTTTTTTGGAGTACATGTAATGATGTAAACAGCAGGTTAAACAAAGTAAGGTGGAAAACTTGGTACAGAGGGCCTAAGCCGTGAGGGTTGTAAAGTATGGGGTAAATTAGAGGTGTGAAATGGAGGGCTACCCTGAAAGAAAGGGGCATAAAAAGCCATTGGGAGGCCCACTATTTCACAACCTAATCAAAACAGATAAAAAACTCATTCAAAATGGGACATCTGCATTAACTCCACACTACAAAAGCTTAGGGAATGTTGTGGAAGAAGAAGCAAAAAGAATGCAAGCACTGTGAAATATCTTCTTGAACAATACAAGGCTATTTATTGCACTCACAACCAGTTGTGATTACTTGCACAAGATCAACCAGCCCCAAATCCCAACAGAGATAGGGAAGACTATCTTCAGGCCCTAACCCTTCCTAGGGAACCATTGGCAGTGGATAATTGCTGTGGAGAGGGAGAGTCATCCTTTTATAAGCATGTGGTCATTAGTAGGTTTCCTATGCTCTGGTGGTCTGACACTCATGTATATATGGGTGGATTTAATAATGGGTTATCAAAAACAAAAGACAATGTTGGGAAGGGGTGTTTTGAGGTATATAGGGTAGTTAGAGGAGAGTTAGGAATAGATACGGCCTTATATCATTGCATACCTGTATGAAATTCTCAACGATAAAGAAAAAAATTTAAAAATAGAGAGCACGTGATTTTGGCCCAAATAAGTTTGGATAGCTTTTCTCTGTAACATTATCAGAGTTATTCAGTATTAGTATATAGTACATAGTACAGGGTTGACTTGGTATTCACACAAATCCTGCACTGAAGCTTTCTTTGTACATATTAGGTACTCAAATAGTATTAAGCATTTTCCGAATGGTTACTTTGTATAAGGCATAAAATAAATGTTTACTTAATAGGATATATTAATGCATGAATTAATTTTCCTTTTAGTTGTTTAGTTATCTTACTACATTATCATAAAGAATTAATAGGCAGTTCTGACAAGTCTTATTCTTCACCATGATGCAAGAACTGCTTACTTCCTTTAGGAAAAAGAATTACCTAAATCTCAAGAGTTGAGATCCAATTGATCATTATTAGTCTATAATTTTAGATTTCTAACATCTCCATAATTTCCATGTCTATATTTAGATGACATAAATGTTCATTTTAGTAATTTTATATATAGTATATATAAAAACATCATTCTATGTTTATAAGATCATTCAATACTAGTGATTGGAAAATAAAACCATGTATGTCATTTCTATTTTGCTTCAGTTTCAACAAGCACTTGCAAGTCTTTTCTAAATGAGAGACGTTACATTTACCCACAGGAGCACTAGACTGGAATCAGGATTTCTGGGCTATGATTTTGGTTGTGTCAAATTTGAAAATGTCATGTCACCACTCAGGGGCTCAGATTGTCTTTTCAGTAACAAGAAAAACAAATGCCGCATGATTTCACCCATTCAGGGTACCTACAGCCGTCAAGTTAATGAAAGCAAAGAGTAGAATGAAGGCTGCCAGGGGTTGGGGAGAGCAAGGAATAGGGAATTGCTAATCACTAGGCATAAAGCCTCACTTAAGCAAGATGAATAAGCTCTGGAGACCCTCCCTGCAGCGTTACACCTGCAATCAACAATAACGCACTGCACACTTAAAAATTTGATAAGAGAGTAGTTCTCATGCTCAGTGTTGCTACCACCATAAAATAAAACTAAAAGAAAATGAATGTGGGTGCATCTTCAGCTTGAATGTCCTACAAAAAGATTCCAAAGACACAGTGTTGCATGCAGGACACAAACCTCCATTTCTGTTTTCCCCTTCCTCAGTCAGTTGTTAACCCTACAAAGCCCAAGTGAGACCTTAAGCCGAAGCTCCACTGTGGGGTGTGACTAGTCGCACCACACCTAAAATTCCCTGCAGCTGAGGTGTGAGTGCCTGGGTCCTGAAGTGGGCATCTGGCTAAAACAATATAAGCCTCACTGCAGCTACTCTGTGAGTCTTTCTATTTTTGGGAGAAATCCATAACGAGTCAGCATCCCTTTGGTAGCACTGAGACGTCCTCTTCAGACTGTGCACAGTGAACTCCTGGACTCTGCTAGGTGAGAACTTGAGTGCTGTGTATGGCAGGACTGTTTGTCTTCATTAACAGACCCATGCATCTCCTGCAGGAGGAAACTGTCCCATAAAATCCTGGGCTGGAGGCAATTCTGAAATAGCTCTACCTTGCAATGACAGAATTTCGGCACTCATCCACTCCCTGGGTTGGACCCGTCATTTGGGGGATGATAGCCTTAACATTTTTAGCAAAAGCCTCCTCTTCCCGCATCACAGGTGATTTATGAGGGTGGACTTTTTTATATGGACATATTGAAGAGCTGTCAGATGGTGTTGATTAAGCGCTCAGACTCAAGAGGCAGATTGCCAAGGCTGGAACAAGACAGTAAAGCACACCATCTTGGAGCCTGTATGCAATTTGCCAAATTCTCTGAGTTTTATTTTAGTTTCCTAGTAAAAACATGAATGGTGTAGATGGTAATGCTTGCAGGCCCTCATACTTGTTGCAAATGTTTTATGAAATTAATTCATAAGAGATGCATAGCAAGGGCTGGGACATAGATCAGTTAATAAAGTGCTAGTGGCATAAGCCTGAGGAACTGAGTTCAATCCTGAGTCCATGTAATAAATAAAACAATCAGATCAGACATGATGACAAGCACTTGTAATCTCAACACTGGGTAGATGAAAACAGAACAGCCAGCCTCCCTCATCAGTGAGCCATAGTTCTCATTGAGAGGCAACTCTCAAAAAACTACAGGGAAATTTCTGAGGCATGATATCGTATGCTAAACTCTGGCCTCCAAATGCATTAATGCACATGTGTTCATGAATCCCACATGCATGTACTCATCTGAACACACACACACACACACACACACACACACACACACACACACACACACCCCAATACTTACAACATGGTAAGCCCAACAGTATAACCACTAGAGGACACCAGGCAAATGTGAATACCAGATTGAATGTATGTTTATATGTAGTAGTTCCATTGTATTCTAAAAATGAAACCAATAGTCATAGGCAATGTATTCTTCGGCACCCATGAAGTAGTATAGTAATCCCCAATTCAAGACAGAGCTTAACATGGGTGAAGCTATGCTCTCAGACTCTTTCTAACTACATTAAACTAGAAATCAGGTCAGAGTAGGATGAGAGTCTGCAAGCTCCAAGAAATAGCCCAGACCAGACCAGTGGATGGGGCATGTTCAGGTAATAATAACTCAACAAGGAAGCAATACCTACACTATGTTTTCTAGATTAAAATAGTATTCTCCATCTCCAGCATACATTTACAGAAATTTAATGGACTAAGACAACATATATTAGCACTGTGGCAGTAGCTGGACATTTCTATAATCCAATTTGAGGACACTTGTTATTTCTACAGTGGCTTACACAGGTCATCCGGGACTATTCCTGTGATTTAAAGCTACCCCATTAATAATCTGAATGCTACTACAGCCCAAATGGGCCTTTATTATAAAAGGCAATACATTCGGAATCTTGGGAATTAGGGTAGGTTCACATTTGGTGGGATCTTTGTTCTTCCCACCATTGAAGTCTAAATGTTAACACAAGTAACAAAGCAAGGGAGGAAGTAAAATGTGCTGGATGTTGAAAAGAATGTTAATAAAGAATAATATAAGGGGGAAAGAAAGAGGAGGAAGAGGAGAGGGAGAAGAGAAAAGGGAGCGAGGGAAAGAAATGGGAAGAAAAGTAAAAGGGTGAAGGGGAGGGGGAGGAAGAGGAGAAAGGAGAATTCTGAAGAGCAAATATGTCCCAGATAAGTTCTATAAATTTCCCAAGTAAACAGCTGTTTTCTAAATTCAGTATTGTGTCTTTTTCTGGGTCAGTCATTGGGTGCAATAAAAGTCATCCAGCCACCTGGCTGAAACATCAACAGGTGGAATGAGGAATTATTTCATCTCTGATGTGCATGAATTCTATTCAAATTCTGTTGGCATTTGTCTCTGAATTTTACCTCCGTTTTCATTGTTTATAATCCTTACCAGATAAGTAACAGCCATTCTGTTACTACTCAAATCAACCTAAATGAGAAAAGAAACTAAGTATAGGGAAAGGAGTATCAGTTGTGTTTGAGCTCAGTCAGCTGCTACTCACTTCACTTTCATGAGGAAATATGAAGCAAAAAGAGTATATAACCATTATTTTTAAAAAATTGGCTAGACAATAGAACACATTAAATAATAGTTCACAATTACCAGCTCTTAAATGTTACTGTGAGTAATATTAATGTGTTTCTTTCAATGTATTCTAAATGTACATACATGTAGAAATAATTAGGATCCATTCCCATTTATCAACCATCACCAAAACACCTATTTTTCTCTCTTTTTTGCATTTTATTTATTCTATTTCTTTTTTAACTTTTTTATCTGAATTAAAAACAGGATTGTTTTACATGACAATCCCAGTTCCCTTCTCCCTCCCGTCCCCCCCTACCACCACCATGCCAACTAAAACCCTATCTAACACATATTCTTTCTGCGCCCCATGGATGATGAGGCCTTCCATAGGTGTCATCAGAGTCTATGGTGTCCTTTGGGATAGGGCCTATGCCCAACCCCATGTGTCTTGGCTCAGAGAGTATTCCTCTATTTGGAATGGGCTCCCAAAGTCCACAACTATGCTAGGAATAAGTACTGAACTACTACAGGAGGTCCCATAGATTTCCAAGGTTTCCTCACAGAAACCCATGTTCCTGGGATCTGGATCAGTCCCTTGCTGGTATTCCAGTTATCAGTCTGGGGAGCAAGAGTTCCCTGATGTTCAGGTCAACTGTTTCTGTGGGTTTCATCAGCCTGGTCTGGACCCCTTTGCTCTTCACTCATCCTTCTCTGCATGTGGGTTCCAGTTCAGTTTGGTGGTTAGTTGTGGGTGTCTGCTTCTACTTCCACCAGCTGCTGGATGAAGGCTATAGGATGGCATATAAGTCAGTCATCAATCTCCTTATCTGTGCAGGGCATTTAAGGTAGACTCTCCTCTGTTGCTTAGATTGTTAGCTGGTGTCATCTTTGTAGATCTCCAGACATTTCCCTAGTGCCTGATTTCTCTGTAAACCTAAAATATCTCCCTCTATTATGCTATCTTCATTCTTGTTATCATCTATTCTTCCCCTGACTCAAACTTTCTGCTCCCTCATGTCCTCTGCATCCCTCCTCTTCTCCCCTTCTCATTCTCCTAGCTCCCTCCCCCCTCTTCCCATGCTCCCAATTTGCTCAGGGGATCTTGACCCTTTCCCCTTCTCCAGGGAACCATGTATATCTCTCTTAGGGTACTCCTTGTTTACTAGCTTCTTTGGCAGTGTGGATTGTAGGCTGGAAATCCTTTACTCTTTGTCTGAAATCTGCATATGAGTGAGTACATACTATGTTTGTCTTTTTGTGATTGGGTTACCTTGCTCAGAATGGTTTCTTCTAGTTCCATCCATTTTCCTGCAAATATCAAGATTCCATTGTTTTTTTATGCTGAGTAGTACTCCGTTGTGTAAATGTACCACATTTTCTCTATCCATTCTTCGGTTGAGGGGCATCTAGGCTGCTTCCAGTTTCTGGCTATCACAAATAGTGCTGCTATGAACATCGTTGAACAGATGTCCTTGTTGTATGAATGTGCTTCTTTTGGGTATATGCCTAAGTGTGGGATTGCTGGATCTTGTGGTAGACTGATTCCCATTTTCTTGAGGAGTCTCCATACTGATTTCCAAAGTATGGAAATCAGTACCAGTTGGCCCTCCCACCAGCAGTGGAGAAGTGTTCCCCTTTCTCCACATCCTCTCCAGCATAAACTGTCACTGGTGTTTTTGATTTTGGCCATTCTGACAGGAGTAAGATGGTATCTCAGAGTTGTTTTTATTTGCATTTCCCTGATGGCTAAGGATGTTGAACACTTTCTTATGTGTTTTTTGGCCATTTTAGATTCCTCTATTGAGAATTGTCTATTTAGTTCTGTACCCCACTTTTTAATTGGATTGTTTGGTGTTTTAGAGTCTAGCTTCTTGAGTTCTTTGTACATTTTGGAGATCAGCCCTCCGTCAGATTTTTCTATTAATCATCTATCTATCCATCCATCCAGCTATCATTCATCTCTTTGTTCACACATCTAGCTATCAATCATCTATCCATCAATCAACATACATATGCCTTTCTGTCTTTCCATGCCATACACATTCTACCTATTCATCTGTGCTACCCAGTTTTATGTCAACTAAACATAAGCAGTGTTATTTGAGAAGAGGGAACTTCAACTGAGAAAATGTCTTTAAAGATTGGCCCGTGGGTTAGCCTGTGTTGCAGTTTTTTATTGATGATTGATGTGGGAAAGCCCAACTCACTGTGGGCAGTGTCACTCCTGGGCTGGTGGTCCTGGGAGCTCTAAGAAAGCAGGTTGAGCAAGCCACCAGGAGCAAGCCAGTAAGTAAGCAACACTCTTCCATGGCCTCTGCATTCACTCTTGCCTCCAGGTTTTCCTGCCCTTCTTGCTTCCTACCATCACTTCCCTCAGTGACGGACTGCTGCCTGGAACTGTAATAGAAATAAACCTTTTCCTCCACAAGTTGCTTTTTTGTCATGGTTTTTAATCATGGCAATAGAAACCCCAAATAAGACACCATTGATTACCGATCTATCTATCTATCTATCTATCTATCTATCTATCTATCTTCTACATACCTACCTACCTTCCTATCTGTCTGCTGTTCTGTAACATAGCATGTGTATATACCCTGTTACTATATTGCTGTTTTGAGATTGAATAATTTAACGAGGAAGTGTTTGCATCTAAATGGTTTTTAATATACACATTCAGAAAGATGAGATTTCTTTTAGTTGTTTTAAAATCTGTTTTATATGCCTTTGTTATCTCAGTAATTTTAAAGTTTTCTGCACAAGAGATAGACCTCTTTGTTAGACTTTCATTTTTCTTTACAGCTGAATAAAATTCCATTGTGTATATGCACTGCACTGTCATTATCTGTTCATCAGTTGATGGGTATCTAGGCTGATTCTATTCCTTTACTACTGTAAATAGAGCAGCAATAATCATGGGTGAACAAATATCCTCATTGTGGAAGGATATAGAATCCTATGCTCTTGGAAAGTACAAACTGTTAACATCTTCGGGTCACAATTTGTTTATCTATCAATAAGATTCTTGGAGGGGATTGATGATTTTCAGCTGAGCCCTGATATTCTGTGGGGCCACAGTAGGAGGGAAATTAGGAGGAGGAAAAGAGATGATAGAAAGCATATAAATTTAGTTTGTTCTTGTTTTAAAGGCTAAAATAATACGAGTGTTTTGTTCTATAATAGATGATTTTGCCCTTTAAAAAAGTTATTGAAAATCAGTGTAGGGTTAGGGTTAGAAACCATAAATAAGACATTCTTTGTATTTGTTAAGCTGTATGTTAACTCCTGTAGGAAGACACTTTGGCAATGTTTACAGACAGAACATAATGTATCTATGGAGTATACCTATGACTGAATTGATCTAAGTCTTAATCAGTAATCGCCCTCCTTACAAAAATATGAAGAAAATCTATATGATTCTCTGCATTTCAGTGGGTCCAATTGCTTTTACTATGCTGTTTGTATTCTCAAAAAGCAAATACATGTGAAAACATTACAAAACTGGAGCAGCTTCATCATTAAAATTTGTACCTATTTGGGAACCCTGTGTCTGGAAACTGTTTCCAACCTACTTCAGTTTCCCACATAAGATTCATTTATTCTAGACACAGGAATATAGTGGCTCAAAACTCCTACAGCTAAGTTGGTGTTTATTCTATAATTATTTTTAGTTGTGCTATAGTAGAGATAGTGGAGGGGTCTTAAAACAATTACTTAGATTACAGGTAGTAAGTGCTCTTTCCTCTCTCTCTCTCTCTCTCTCTCTCTCTCTCTCTCTCTCTTTCTCTGTGTGTGTGTGTGTGTGTGTGTGTGTGTGTGTGTGTGCATTTCTTTGTTTTGATACAGTTATGGACTGAGCATACTAAGTAATCTCTGTGTATCATTATTTTAAGAATCTCTAAAAGTCTTTATGACACTTGAATATTACTATCTATGCATTAATTAATTGGTACAATGCTAGGACATAGCAAACTGCAATTGGTTGACAAACCAATTGTGTGTACTTTCTTTATGTCATTCCCAGATTTAAACTTTCCTTCCAGTTCCAAAGTGTATATAGACACAGTGTTTTACACATTTTATTGTCATGATGAAAAGAATCATCATTCTGGCTTTCCTATTTCCTCTATTGTTTAATGAAATATTTAAAAAGTCATGAAATTGCATGTTTGCTCGTGCTGTGTAATCATGAGATATATAACCCATAAAACAATATCAACATACAAAAGACTACTGTGAAATATTATAGATGCTGAAATATGTTTTTGAAAACTGTATCATAGGGAGCCAAGAGTAACACAGATGCCAATATGTCCTTTCCTGGCACTTCTAGTTGACACTGATTAAGTGAATAACTCCTCTTAGGGATATGCTGAGTCACTGCATCACTGCAGCATGCACACAAAGCAGCCATTACCCAGAGATGTACTCAGCATGAGCCCTGTTCACCCACCTTCTCTAGTATACTCTATAAACATAATACTGTATAAAGACAATAACTAGTAAAGTAAAATACTACATATGACCAGACCATCTTTAAGAAAAGACTCCTAAAATGAAGTCATTATGATGCTGAAAGAAAGCTAAAAAATACATAGCATACTGAAATTATCTATTAGATCTATTTTATAGATATCAAAACAGAAGGTAATTATGAATAAGTGAGAACTCAGTAAATGCACGTAGCTGAAATAAGGAATTTAAACTGCATGCAAATTTATAACCAATGTAGGATAAACATTTTATATTCCATGATATAAAATAAATTTCTAACTATTGACAACTTTATTTAATTTTCCTCAAGTCCTGAAAATAGTTCTTACAAAATATATTCTGATGACCAAATTCAGAATACAGCATATTTATTTAGTCACTAGATGCGGGAAAGGATAAAAAAAAAAACAGAGAGCCAGTAAACTAAATAAGATAAATAAAATACTCATCTTCAAACACAGAATGCCAGAGTATTGGTGCAAACAACACTTGGAAGGATTATCCAATGTGAGCCCCTTCCACTTTTATTTATTTTATTTTAAATAAAATAAAGAGCATGTGCTTTCTTCTTAATAGTGATATCTACCATCTACCACTTAAATCTTTCTTATATATCTAAGAAATATACATTGTTACATATGGACATTTCATAAAATAGTAAATATATCTTTAGAATTCACCTGAGATTCTTTTAAAATCAGGACAGCATACAAATCATTCTTCTTTTATCCCTTTGCCTGATAAAATGAGGCTTAGATGGATCAACTGTCTTCAACCATGCACATTAACTAGAAAGCCAGAAATCAGGGGGAGGAGCCCTTGAGGCCCAGCTCTTTGTAGCTTTGTCTTTTGTTTATTTGAGCACATCAGTCAACAGGAAACAGCAGCCAATTAATAATTCATAGAAACTTTTCATGTAGAAAACAAAGCCACCGATCATACAAAATATTATGTTTTAATAGAGAGTATGTGATATGCACAAGTGAAGGTGTGTATACAAATGAAGCCCAATTGTAAAAGCAAAGTCCTTAATAATAATTGCATTGGAGTCTGTTTTGATAAAGTATATGAGTAAATGACTTGTGATGGCCACTTAGATGGCTAGGGAAATAGGGTAGTATCATATCACTTCTATCAATTATAATGAATAAGTACTAAGATAAATATTATAATACACATTAAAATGGATGGAGGTTTTCTATGATGGTTTTTCCTAGATTATATTCCTTTAATCATTCATTTTGGAGGCTACTAAATATTTCAGCAGAAAAATCAGGTACTTTATTCAAACACATTTTAAAAGCAATTTGCTTTGAAAAACATTTCCCATGTGGTATTATCCTGTGTTGAAGGTGTACTGTGTCAGACCTGCTCAAGAAGTGCAGTGGGCCACTGTATAGACAGATCTCAAAAGCATCAGTTAACTTTGAGTTCTGTTCACAGACTTATTTGCATGATATTGTTCATGTCAGTCATTGGTTCCATTCCCATTGTAATATGGCACCCCAAAACTATGCAAGACAGGGTGCTATATGTGTCTGTGTTTCTCTGTAAATTTAAGCGGAACTTCAAGACTCTAGAATCTTCATTGCATACCTGATAGACATTTCTTGTAGTTGTATCAGGTGCTATAAGACATTGTAGGGACTCCTGAAATACTGTGTTCCCGAACACCAAACAGGCACGTTCAATCAATCCGTTGCTTGTACTCAGGTGTCAATTCCATTCTTTAAAAAACCCAGGCTATTACTTTTAAGCTTGTTCTTCACAGAAATGTCTCTTTGATAACTAACAATGATTTTTTTGTTTTTGCTTTTGTTTTTGTTTTTGTTTTGTTTTGTTCTTTTTGCTTTGGTTTTAAAGACAAGGCTTCACTATGAAGCCCAAGGAGTTTTAAAAACACTCAGTTCCCTGCCTCTACCTCCTGCGTGCTGGAGTTGGAAATGTGTACCATCGCATCTGGTTTAATAATTACTTAAAAATAATAACGACAAAGTCAACATTGTCCACATGTTTAAGGAAGTTCGAGGTAGTGACATAGTAAACCAGCTTTCAGAGTTGATCAAATTTAAGAAAAGCATCAAGAGTTCTGTCACTGGGCAGAAGAATGGCTTGGGAGATAAGGTGCTTGCTGCACAGACGTGAAAGCCAGAATCCTAGCACCCATGTAATAGCCAGGAGCAACCGTACATACCAATAATCGCAGAGTTGGAAGAAAGCAGGGAGTTCCTAGGGGCTTTTTAGACAGCCTGTCTAGCCAATCGGTAAGTTCCAGGTTCAGTGAAAGACCTTGTCTTAAAAGAATAAGGTGGTGAAGAACTAAGAAAGATACCGGCACTGACCTCTAGCCTCCATGAGCATAGACATGCACATCTACACACACACACACACACACACACACACACACACACACACACAGAGAGAGAGAGAGAGAGAGAGAGAGAGAGAGAGAGAGAGAGAGATTAAAAAATTCTGCCACTATGTTTAACAGGTGGCATTTACTAAATGAAAGGAGTATTTTATTTTTCTGAAAATAATTTAGCACCATTCATCTTGTTTCATTGATCATAATTTAAAATATACCCAAGGTAGTTTTCACATATTTGCAGGCTCTCCTGACTGAAGACTGATCTACTATACCCATCAGTTAGAGCACAGCTTTTTGGAGTGCGCAGATTAGCAATCTATCTCTTCAGTTATACTATATCACCTGTATTTAGTGCTGCATCATAAACTTTGAACTCATGCTCCATATAACTAAAGTAGTTCAACTCTATGATGGCTCACAATTGGAAGTGACTTCCTTACTGATTAGAGCTGTTGACTAGCACAATAGGAGACTGAGATGAAAGGAGCTTACTTGTGGACTGGGCAAGAAACTAGTCACCTGACTCATAAAGTAAGCCAGCTAAAATTAAATAACTCCACATTATAACTTTCTCATTTACCATGGGAATTTTCAAATGTGCAATTACCACATGTAACTTTTAGCAACTGTATGAGACTTTATAGATGTAGAATATTTACATTATCTTAGAACATTATATTGTATATCCCAACTGATTTTGTTGGTTTCCAAGGTAATCTCAAGCTAAATGGTCATGAAATATCTAAATGTTTCATTTTAAAGGTTTAGTTCTTTCTCCAGAGACATGACATGGCAAATGTAAGGTCATAACATTTTGAAAATCAGCCAGGCATTGGTGGCGCACGCCTTTAATCCCAGCACTCGGGAGGCAGAGGCAGGAGGATCTCTGTGAGTTCAAGACCAGCCTAGTCTACAAGAGCTAGTTCCAGGACAGCCTCTAAAGCCACAGAGAAACCCTGTCTCGAAAAACCAAAAAAAAAATTTTGAAAATCCCACTTTATAGGGATGTGGATTGTTAATAACGATGAGTATGTAAATACCTGTGAGTTAAACTAATACCAAGTACATCTTCAGACCATTAACCTGCTCTGTCAGCATAGATTATACTTGCACTTCCTAGAGTTTATAAGAGTCATTTATATTTAATGAACTCTTGCCTGTTTTCTTTAAATCCTTTGTGCCTGTCAAACTTACAAGTTCTAGTATCTTTTGGTATGTATTCAATAGCTATGTCAACATCAATCGTCATGACATTTGAGATCATAGGTATTTTAGTATCTTCATTTCTATCTAGTATCCCTTTTATTTCTCTATCTAGGCTATGTATTTGGGGGAGTATCTCCAAGAAAGCATTTGGTGTGTTTTCTTATTCTTTAATTTAGGAAAAACTATAGAATAACCCATTAGTGAGCTTGAGGTTAGCTGCAAGTTAGGTGTCTATGTCTGTCTACAGATCAATTAATTGATTGCTTGCTGTAAATATGAGTTGTGGATGCTGGTTGAGCAGTCCCTGAAAGGGTCTGACTTTGTATCTGATGCTTAAGATGGAAACTGACAGAATAAGCTGCAAAAACAAAGTGATTAACATAAAATGTAACCTACAAACATGAGCTCTTACCATGACAAAAGAATTACTGAAACCTCTGAAGGTTTGGGATTTTTGCCAGTCTTGATGGTGTGAATATCCTGTAGGAGAAGCTGGTACCCTTTATTACAAAGCTAAAATATACTTGAGACAGGGATCAATGAATCTGATGGAGAATTCAGTGAAGGCAAGGGGTATGAGGCAATTGCAGGTCTGCCTAGCTGCTGTCCTTTCTAATGATGTAAGCCACTAGAGCAGTAAGCTAAGGTGGCATTTTTTAGCACTAGCCTCCCAGTCTTGCACAGATGTCTCTTAGTAAGAAATAGGGGGCAAAGAATTAGGAAAACATTGTGTGGTCCAGTCAACTTGACATATTATGAAGCATCTACACTTGTAATTGTTAACATGCTTAGACATTTTATCATATACATGTATTGAATTTTTCTCTTCTTTTTTTCTTTATCCATTTTTATTTGAATTAGAAATAAGATTGTTTTACATGTCAATCCCAGTTCCCTCGGCCTCTCCTCCTCCCCTACCACACCCCTCCACTAAAATCCTACCTATCACATACCCTTTCTGCTCCCCAGGGAGGGTGAGGCCTTCCATAGGGGTTCTTCAGGGTCTGTCATATCCTTTGGGATAGGGCCTAGGCCCACCCCCATGTGTCTTGGCTCAGGGAGTATCCCTCTATGTGGAATGGACTCCCAAAGTCCACACATATATTGAATTTTGTCACATGAATTTCCTGTCTTAAGATGCCATGATGTAAAATATTTCAGGAATGATTTGTTTTGTCTGTTTACTGTGTCTTGGACAGAACCTCTCATGGAACCAAGGCTAATCTCTATCTTACTAAGTAGCTAAGGATGACCTGAAATTTCTGATAATAATTCCTTCACATCTTCAATTCTGAAACTACAAATGTACAAACAAACAAACAAACAAACAAATAAAACACCTGCTTTGTGTAGTGCCCAAGATCAAGCCCAGAGTTTCCTAGATAATAGGCAAGTTCTTTCCCAAATTAGCAGCATCCCCAAACTTATGTCTTTGTTCTATTTTAAAGATTTTCCCTTGTTAAGCCAATTTTGGTCTTCTGAGATAGTCTGTACTCAATCATGGTGAGTTAGAGTAATATAAATATGAATTTATTTTGGAAATATTCAGTAATTTTTGCTTTTCTATTTATTCATGAAGGACATATAAGGTCTACTTTTCTATATTCTTTTTCTTTGCATTTATTTATCTATTGTTTGTGTGCATGGATGTGTTTATGTATGTGTTTAATGTGTAGAAACATATGCCTTCATTTATGTATGGAGATTAGAGGACTAGTTGGTAGAAGTCAGTTCTCTCCTTCCATATGTAGGTCTCAGGGATTGATATCAGGTCACCATGCTTGATTGCAAGCACCTTTACCTCCTGAGCCTCCCTTTGGCCAAGAGTTTTACTTTTTAAAAATTCCTATCAAGTTTTACATAAAGGTCAGAGCTTATGTAAATTTTCAGTCTTCTTTCAGTCAGATGCACTATAAAATTCTCCAGTGCACCCATCTGACCAGAATTTAGCGTGTGAAAGGATTTTTTCTCCATCTTTTATTTAAATTAGAAACAAGATTATTTTACATGTCAATCCCAGTTCCCTCTCCCTCCACTCCTCTCCCCTGCCCACTCCCAACTAACACCCTATCTATCCCATACCATTTCTGCTCTCCAGCGAGGGTGATGCCTTCTGTAGGGAGTCTTCAGAGTATGTCATATCCTTTGGGATAGGGCCCAGGTTTTTAATCTATAAACTGATTTGTTGTTTTTGTTTGAAGAGGACTTTGTATGCCCTTTGTTATATAGCACATAACTGGGTCCGCTTTTCTCCTAAAGATACATCCATTTTTAATTTCTTAAAGCTTTTTAGTAAATTCAGCAAGGTGGAAGAATATAAAATAAAACTGAATATTATTTTTCAGAAAGGCTAAAGAGTTGGTTCAACTGGTATCCCTCACCCATGCCAGATGCCCATAGCTGCTTATAACTCTAGCTCTAAGGGGATCTCACACTGTTGTGCTCCAGTGCACCTAAACTCACATGCCTTCATGTGCATATACACACATTTCAAAATGAAATCTTTAGAGACTGGAGAGTTGGTTTAGCAATTAAGAGCACTGGCTGCTCTTCCAAAGGACCTGAGTTCAATTCCTAGCACCCACATGGCAGCTCACAACTACTTGTAACCTCAGTTCCAGGGGATCCAACACCCTCACACAGACATACATACAGACAAGCCAACAATGCATATGAAAAATAAAATCTTTAAACATTTCTTTTTATGTCTTAGATGAACATGTGGATGGATATATATACACCCCCACACAGATGGAGGTGCATATACATAATTACAAATTAAGAATGAAATAGAGAATAAAAGGGTTAGTCCCAAAGTGGAACCTGAGAGGGGATTTGTACTGACCTTAAATGGACAGTTCCCCTACGGGCCTTGGCCCAACCCAGTCCTCCCCAATTTTGTTTATATTCCTCAAAGATAATTGTAGAATTTGTTACAAATGAAATACCTGAGATAAGAGGAAACTGTGTGGAACAGCCTATACTCTGTTGTTTTTTTTCCCCTAAGGGTATCTCTCAGAACTGTGGCTCAATGCCCATTCTGTCCTCCAGATACCAAACCCAGAGCAAGCTTCTTTATGAAGACTCTTAATTATAGTCCAAGTAATACATATAAGTTGATTTCATCAACCGAGGGCAAATTTCCTGAATTTTGGATATTAGCTATGATAAATCCTAGGTTTCTGTTGCTCTTTGCTACCTATTTGTAAGTAATAAATATACCTCAGATGACTTGCATGTGTGTTTTATGTCTCACCTGGCTCACATACTTTCGTAGTCAATGCATAGTGAACCTGATTCATAAGAATATACCAAGAATCCTAAGAATAAGGCATCACAGCACACTCCTATAATCCTAGCATTTGGGAGGTGGAGGCAACAGGATCTGAAGTTCAAGTACTTTTCAGCTATATGTGCAGCTCAAGACCAGCTTGGGACACGAGACCCTCTATCAAAAGAAGAAAAGGAGGAAAAACAAGAGTGGGGTAGGAGGAGGATGAAGAGAAGGAAAAAAGAGGAGGGAGGAAGCTGAAGTTGGGGGTAGGAAGAATAAGAGAGAAAAAGAGAAAGGAGAGAAAGAAAGACCTTGAGAAGACACTTTTAATTGTTCAGTTAGCTTGAGAAAATAAGAACCAACTGGGTGCCCGGTGTTAGCACACTTGCACTGCATATTCAAGGCTTCCTCCATACCACCTCAAAAGTTTTCAGCTTCATTAGTCATCAGATGATGCAAATTAAAATTAAAATATATTACATATGCAGGTCTACCTATAGACAAAAGAATAGGAAAAATGTTGGCAAGATTATGAAGAAACCCAAACCACCTACACTGCTGAGCATCAACTGTAGAAAACAGATGAACAGTAGCATACCATTAACTAAATTACCTGCCACTTATTAAATATTATTAAGTAGTAAAAATGAATCTCTCCTCCTATAAGGTAAGGGAGAAGTCATTTACCTTGGATTAGAGTTCTATAAGGGTCAAAGTGGAGCCTTGCAGGATGTTGGTGATGTTTTGATTCTTCGTGTGCATGCTGTTTATACAATGTAAGTTTGCAACTATATCTCAGTAGGTATATGTATAGGGCCTGTTCCTTTTCTGTATACATTTATTCTATCTCCATAGGATGTTTTCAAAGGCAACTTTAAAATTTTAGATAATGGTTTTTAAAGACATTTATTAATGATTATATGTAAAATGAAAGCGATTTCAAATATGTGAAAATCAAAATATCTTTCTTCACCCACAGTATGTCATGAGTTATTTCAGTGATCTGTGGTCAGCTCAGAGTGTTCTGATAATATCAAAGTTCTCTCTTTTCAGGCCTCTACTATCCTAAGATCTAACTTTAAATAGCTGAATGGTATTCTTACATATTAGGTGTGGGCTAGAGAAACTTCAGTCTTCCTAGTTGTGCTTTGTTCTCTCTTTTATCAAATTATGGCAGAGAGTTCTCTTTGATTGCCTTTGCTAAAAATTCCTGCAGCCACTTCCAAGCACCGCCTCACTTCTAGCACAGACGGGATCCTCTGATTTATTTCCCAGCTCAATAGACATGAGTTAGTCTCTTATGAGTTTTCCGACTTTATTGAAGTTTTTCAAATAATCGAGGGAGTTTGAAGAATGGTGCAGAAAAAGTAATCTTAAAGTTGTATCGGGAAACATTTGTTCTTAAAGTCCATCAGATACATCTGTAAAAAACAGTTTAGGTTAATAACATATTTGAGGGAATGATGAAGAGACTTTCTATAGACTTTCTGCCCCTAAGCATATTCCACCTTTCACCCTATCAAAAACATACTCTACCTCAGAAGGTTTGTTGCAGATAATTTTCTAATTTTTTTTAATTTTAATTAGAAAGAAAATAATTGTACATGTCAACCTCAGGTCCCTTTCCCTCCCCTCCTCCCCTGCCACCCCCAAATAACACCCTACCTATCCCATTCCCTTTCTGCTCCCCAGGGAGGGTGAGGCCTTCCATAGGGGGTCTTCAAAGTATGATATATTCTTTGGGATAGGGCCTACACCAACCCCATTTTGTCTAGGCTTAGGGAGTACCCCTCCATATAGAATGGGCTCCCAAAGTCCATTCCTATGCTAGGGATAAGTACTGATCCATTACACAAGGCCCCATAGATTTCCAAGGTCTCCTCACTGACACCCACATTCAGGGGTTCTGGATCAGTCCCAAGCTGGTTTCCCAGCTATCAGTCTGGGGACCAAGAGCTCTCCCTTGTTCAGCTCAGCTGTTTCTATGGGTTTCACCAGCCCTAGTATGGACCCCTTTGCTCATCAGTCCTCCTTCTCTGTAACTGGATTTCAGTTTAGTACAAGGTTTAGCTGTGCGTGTCTGCTTCTACCTCCACCAGCTGCTGGATGAGGGCTATAGGATGGCATATGAATTAGTCCTCAATCTCATTATCACGAGAGAGCATTTAAGGTAGCCTCTCCTCTATTGCTTAGTTAGTTGGTATCATCTTTGCAGCTCTCCAGACATTTTCCTCATGCCTGATTTCTTTTTAAACCTATAATGTCTCCCTCTGTTATATTATCTCTTATCTTGTTTTCTTCTGTTCTTCCCCCAACTCAACCTCCCTTCCCCATCATGTCTTCCTCACCCCTCCACTTCTCCCCTTCTCATTCTCCTAGATCCATCTCCCCTCCCCTCATGCAGATAATTTAAACTGACACCAATATGAACTGAAGTTTAGAGCCTACATTAAGTCTAACTGGGAAAAAAAAAACTACTCTTAAATGTAGGCTACATGCTCTGGTATAGAGAGCCAATCAATGGCATCTTTGGAGGGTCCTTGTCTCATAATGTGTCAAATTTTTTAATTTATTTTATTTTCCTTTTCATATATATTCTTTCTTTTCACTCTAGAGATCCTTCACATATATATTATGGATCCCAATTTACTGTTTTTATGGGATTCCTGTGTGTGCAGATGAGTGGGTCTCTGATTCTTTTGCCTTCTCTTGGGCTTTTTCCCTTCTGTTTGTTTTGTCCAATTCTGATGTGTTGGCTTTGCTTTTGTTATGTTACATAATATTTATTATGATAATTATAATTATTATAATATACTTTATTCCTGTACAAGCCAGTTTGTTTTCTAATAAGAGACAGAAAGAGGGTGGACCTGGACAGTAGGAGGAGAACTGGGATGAGTAGAGGGAGGGGAAATCTCAATCAGGAAACACTATGTGAGAAAAAAAATCATTTTTCTTTTCTTCCTTTACTTGTTTTTATTGAACTATACATTTTCCCCACCTCCTTCCCTCCTCCTTCCCTCATCCCCACTCTCCCCTGCCCCCATGCTCCCAATTTACTCAGGAGATCTTATCTTTTCCCCCTTCCTAGGCTAATCCATGTATGTCTCTCTTAGGGCCTTCTTTGTTACCTAGGTTCTCTGGGGTTGTGGCCTATAGGCTTGTTGTCCTCTGCTTTATGACTAATATCCAGGTATATGTTAGTACATATTATATTTGTCTTTCTGGGTCTGGGTTACCTCACTCAGCATGGCTTTTTCTAGTTCTGTCCATTTGCCTGCAAATTTCAATATGTCATTTTTTTTTTAACCACCGTGTAAATGTACCAAATTTTCCTTATCCTTTCTCTGGTTGAGGGGCATTAGCTTGATTCCAGTTTCTGGCTATTACAAACAATACTGCTATGAACATAGTGGAGCAAGTGCCCTTGAGTATATATTTGGATATATACTCCTTTGGGTATATATCCAAAAGTGGTATTACTGGTTCTTGAGGTAGATTGATTTCCAATTTTTGGAGAAATCGCCATACTGATTTCCAAAGTGGCTGCACAAGTTTGTAATCCCTCCAGCAATGGAGCAGTGTTACACTTACTCAACATCCTCTCCAACATAAACTGTCATCAGTTTTTATCTTGGCCATCCTTCAATTCTCAATCAAAAGAATAAGAAAAAAAGCAAACTAGGACATACACAGAGTATATGTACATATATACTATAATGTAATGATATATATATATATGCATTCCATATTTAGTACATAGTGTAGTATCTTACAGAGCTGTTTAACAATGCAAGTTTCATGTTTTCAGACCTATTATAGGCCCTTTTAATTCACAGATTTAGACAAAGGCTGTCCAAAGTAGTTATTTCTACAGCTGGATTACAAACCACTCTCTTTGAAACTGTTTTCTGTTGCTATTCTTTTGTTCATAATTTGTTTCCCAGTCTTTCAGTGCCTCTGTGGCTTTAAAAGAGTAGTTTATATGATCCAGTCTCCCCTGTCTTAGCATGTGAGTCATACTTCCTGTTTTTCAGTTGTCCTCAAGTAAACAATGGATATTTACTACTAACTCTTCAGGAGAGCAAAATAATCTTCCTTCTCACTGCACACTCTTGTATTATGGCTGTTATTCTTTGCATTTCTATATACATTTGCATTTATATTTATATCTATATTAATAGATTATATCTAATCAAATACATGATTAACCATAATCAAATATTTGGTGCTACTCTAATTTTGAGTGAACTGTTGTTCATTAGATCAACAGAGTGAGAATAAGAAGTGTTTACTCTATCTTCACTTATTCCTCCTGTGATTTCTTTGTGGAGACCTGATCTTCTGACCCATCTCATTCCTATTGCACTGAAAAGCTTCTCTCACACTCCTTATAAGTAGGCTTACCAAGATCCTTTGGTGTTTGCTTTTCTGAGAAAATGTTCCTCCTCCACTTTTAAGGTAATTTTCTAGGTACAGAATTCTGTGTTGTTGCTTCTTCCTCTGAAACTGTAAATATTTTCTTCTACTCTTTTCTTGCATGTGTTTTTTTTTAAGTTACATATAATTCCTTTGTTCCTCAATAGGCAAGATCTTCTCCTTTTCTCTTATTTACTTGAAAATGTTTTTCCTTATCTTTGATACTTTTGAAGTTTTAATATGCATATCTGTGAATGTCTCTTTGAAATATCCAAAAGGTGTTTTCTAAGCCTCTTAGACATCTGATGTCTCATTCCATTAATTGTGGAAAATTATCAGTCATTAGTCTACTATTCTGATCTTTCTCTCTTCCTTCACTCTTGGGCTGCTATTATATGCTGCATTGTCTGTTGCTGTCCAACATGTCCAACAGTTCTTGCATATTCTTTTTTTTTCCTTTGGTTTTTCAAGACAGGGTTCTCTGTGTAGCTTTGGAGCCTACCCTGGCACCCGTTCTAGACACCAGGCTGGCCTCGAACTCACAGAGATTCTCCTGCCTCTGCCTCCCGAGTGCTGGGATTAAAGGCATGTGCCACCAACACTCGGCCTGACTCCTGTTTCTAAGTGGGTATTTGAAAGACCCCAGAGTCTGTAAGTACAGAACTAGAGTACAGAGTCCATGTTATGATCACCAATGAAACTGGAAGGAAAACCAATGCAAACTGGCCTCAACTGCTTTGTGTATTGAGTCTGAAGCATGACCTCATTTTGTACTTTCATCACCTCCTTCATCCAAGCTATCCCCACAGTTGCACCAAATCCCATTACAGTGAATATATTTGGTATGAGGAAGAGGACCCAGGGAATCTCATAAAAAGAAGTCTTTCTAACAGAAAAAGGACTCACATGGGTCCTAATCTAAAGTATCTTGAAAAAAAATGAACTATTCAGTTAGTTTTGCTCAAATAGTTTAGAACTTGTCTTTATCCAAACCTATTAATTGACTGGTTGTTTTTTTGTATTATAAATCTATTACATGGAGTATTTAAAATGGTAAAATCTAAACAATCTGTAGAGCATGCAAGGAAGTATGGAATTTCCATATTCATAAAATACATTGCAATGTCTTATTCCCCTTGTCCTGTCACTGAGGGAGTCATAAAGAAAATAAAATTTCACTTAAAACACAATTAGGAATAAGGCTATTTGTTCTGTTAGTCAAGAAAGAAATGTCTAAATATGTCTAAATACGATTACTAAATTATGTATAAGACTGTCTGTCTAAAGTATAATAAATTATATTATCAATATTTGCTGGTTAACCTCTAGCTTGAAAGGGCTATAAACTACATACACATTCATCAGTAGTGGATTGTTAGTCAAATATGCCACAGCCACAAAGTTACACCCCTCAGAGCCTGAGAAGAGAGTCGATGAGGAGACCATCAGTACTGGCTCTTTGGAAGGCTCCGGCATCTATAGCCATCATTACCTCTCTCTGTACAGGTGAAGCCTCATAGGTCACCTTGTTTTCTGAACAAGGATGGTCTTATTTATTTTTATTTTTTATGTCTGGGCAAGGTGTGTGTGTGTGTATGTGTGTGTGTGGTGAATGCAGTTCAGAGGAACGAAGCAAGAGCTCCCCTCCTCTGCCTAACCTCGCTAAAGTTTTATTTACAATGTACAACCAAGACAGGCTCAGTACAGTATACTAAAATAATTTTGTAGGTAAGAAATCAAGATATAGCAGGTCCAGAAGACCTTCATTTATCTTCCACCTTGTAAATTTCATCTGTATGTTTAAAGGAGGTCAGAACTCCTAAGGTGTCCTCAAGGAAGATAAAAATAGTTGCAGACCCATCACTAACCCTATTTTCCCTGTGAGTAATACAAACAGCACCTCTAGGAATATCATGATGTTTGTTTCTTGTGCTGGTAAATGATACATTTTTATAGGCAAAACTATGACTTTCATACAAATATAAAAATAGCACATGCTCCAAACATTCCTAACTCATTTATTAACTAGTAAATCAGAGACTAGATATATGGTTTAATGGTTAAAAGCATTAGCTGGTTTTCCAGAGGATCTGGGTTCAATTTCCATCATCCACATGGCAGCTCACAACCATCTGTAACTCCAGTTTCAGGAGATCCAATGTCCTCTTCTGTCATCTCTGGGCACCAGGAACATATGCAAATATGCAAGCAAAACACACATACACATTAAAAAAACTATGTTTAGGCTGTATGATGGCATTTAAGGTAGTCATCAATCTCATTATAGGGGAAGGGCATTTAAAGTAGCCTCTCCACTATACTTAGATTCTTAGTTGGGATCATCCCTACTAGTGCCAGGTTTCTCATTAAGCCCATAATGGCTCCCTCTATCAAGGTATCCCTTTCCTCACTCCCCTTCTTTCTTCTTCCCCCAACTCAACCTTTCTGATCCCTCATGTTTTTCTCCCCACTCCTCTTCTCCCCTCTTCTCTCTCCTCCCTCCTTCCCCCCACCTTCCATGCTCCCAATTTACTCAGGATATTTTGTCCCTTTCCCCTTCTCTAGGGGTCCATGCATATCTCTCTTAGGGTTCTCCTTGTGTCCTAGCTTTTTTGGAGTTGTGGATTGTAGACTGGTTATTCTTTGTTCTATGTCTAATATCCACCTATGAGTGATTACATACCATTTTGTCTTTCTGTGTCTGGGTTACCTCACTCAGGATGGTTTCTTCTGGTTCCATCCATTTGCCTGCAAATTTCAAGATGTCATTGATTTTTACCTCTGAGTAGTACTCTATTGTGTAATTGTACCACATTTTCTTTATCCATTCTTCAGTTAAGGAGCATTTAGATTGCTTCCAGATTCTGGCTATTACAAATAATGCTGCTATTAACATAGTTGAACATATGTCCTTGTGGTATGAATGTGCATCCTTTGGGTATATGAGTGGAATTATGGAATGAGTGGAATTGTTGGGTCTTGAGGTAGGTAGCTGATGGAAGCAGAAACAAAAATTCACAGCTAAGTACTGAGCTGAACTCCTAGAATCCCATGGTAGAGAGGGAGGAATGATGAGCAAAGGGGTCAAGACCATACTGGGGAAACCCATAGAAACAGCTGAGCTGAGCAAGCGGGAGCTCATGGACTCCAGACTGACAGCTGGGGAACCTGCATGAGACCTAACCAGATTCCCTGAATCTGTTGAGGGGTTTGGGCAGTCTATGGGGGCACTAGCAGTGGAACCAGTGTTTATCCCTAGTGTGCCAATGGGCTTTTGCAGCCCATTCCCTACAGAGGGATGCTCTCTCAGCCTAGATACATGGGGAAGGGCCTAGGTCCTGCCCCAAATGATGTGACAGACTTTGATAATCCCCCATGGAGGCCTCACCATTTCTGAGGAATGGATGGGAGTGAGACAGTGAGATGGTTGGGGGATGGGAGGATGGGAGGTAGAGGGAAATGGGATTGGTATGTAAAATAATATTGTTTTCAATTTAAATAAAAAATAATAAAAAACATTTTTAATCTAAAAATAGTAAACTAGCTGAATATTTAATAGGTTTCAATTTCAAATAACAAATCCATCTTTATGCAATAAGAAATGCTGAAAGGATTTATTATTAAATACTCAATTGGTCAACATTAACAAAACAATAATAAGCTGTTTCCACAAAATTATATACATTATATAACTTTATAGTTCTTAATAACTCTCAAGAGTTACAAAATGGGTCAAAAGCAATGAGCTAGGAAACCTGTAATGGTAGTATAGCCTAAATCTCAGTCTTCTCTTCTATGAATGTGTGAGCATACCAAAATGTTTTACAATTTTTTCTGACTATGGACATCTTCCTCAGACATTTACCTAGAAATAAATTTGCTGGATCAAAGTTTTTGAATGATCTTGTTTACTGGGAATCATCAGATGTTTTCCTGGAGTGATTATGTTAATGAGTACACTTACTGCCCTGTAGAAATCATCCCACATTCTTGAAAAAACAGTTATGCTTTATCTACAAGGAAGAGATTCTCTAGCTTTAATCAGTCTATTTGGATTTGGAGAGATGGCTTGGTGTTTGAGAGCCTTGGCTGCTATTCCAGAACACCTTGGTTCAATTCCCAGCTCTCACATGGCAGCTCACAACTATCTGTCACTCCAGTTCCAGGGAATCAGACACCCTCTTTTGGCCTCCATAGGCACCAAACACACATGATGTGCAGACACACATGTAGGCAAAGCACCTATATTTGTAAAATAAAAGTGAGTAAATCTTTATAAAAATAAACAGTATCTTAATAGATTTGACACATCCTAAATGTGTAAAGGGCTGATCTGTGATACAATAAATCATAAATAAATGTTAAATAAACAATAAATATGGAGCCATGAAATCTTTGTGATTTGTTAGGTGATAGGAGTCTGGGTTTTATAAGAATGATGTGACTCATTGAAGGCTCCCTACAGAGTTTCAATAGACATGGAAGTTGGGCACCAAAGAAGAGCAACCACATAATAAATATGTCAGAATGTTGGACCATTCTGCCTCTCAGAAAAAGGAAGAGCTTTAAACATCAGTGAGATGGGGGTTGGAGAGGTGGCTCAGCAGTTACTGAGCATGCATACCCAGCATGCACTGCTCTTGCAGAGAAATAAAGTTCAGCTTCTGGCACCCATATTGGCTTCTTACAGTGGCTTGTAACGATAGCTCCATGGACTCTAGTGCCATTTTCTGGATTCTCCAGGCACCCCTACTCAGTGCACATACTCACAAACATACATACATCATTAAAAATAAGCTCAAGGCCATCCTAGTCTACAGAGTGAGTTTCCAGACAGCTGGGACTACACAGAGGAGCCCTGTTTTTTAGAACAACCACAAATTAGAATAAATATTAAGAAAAATCAAACAGTATTTATTATGTGGCCAATGCTTTAAAAGTAACTCACGCTTCTGTAACTGTCACAGTCTGAATCATGAATATCACTCAAGACCCTAGTTCAAGGAAGAATTAAACTAATAGGCTCTTAGTAAATTCTTAATTGTTTTTAAAGTCTTGACCTGGAGTGATGCTATCTGGAGCCTTTAAGCCACAGGAACAGATAGGGCTTCTTTGAGTAATTTGGATCATATCTTCAAAGGGAATTGTGGGATCCTAGCCCTGCTCCTTGCTTTCTTTTACTTCCTGTTCATAAAGTGAGTTTTCCTTAAACACAGTCTTGCTAAACATACTGGCCTTTTAAAGTCCCTCCAAGAAAAAGGCATTGTCTAATCAAGGACTGGATTCTCCACGACTAAGAGCAAACATAAACCTTTGTTCTTTGTAAGTTACTTGTCTCAAGCATTTGTAACAGTAATAGCACATAAATAAGGAAATGATTTAAGATATTATTATACCTGGAGGATGCCATGACTCACCTCCAGGGGAGACAACATGGAGTATCTACTCTCTCTATAGATCATAGGTCTATTTATAATTCATAACAAAACTTAATCCCAACTATAATATGCTTCAGCATTTCAATGGACCATACTGTGTATGTATAATTCATACGAAAACTTAATTATAACATGCTTCAGAAAGTAACATAATGTTATTCTTAGAAATCGTTAAGATTGACTTCATAGAAGCCTATATATTGGTAGCTAGTTGGTATTAGCATTGGCCTAGGCATACAATTTGAGAATATTATCTGCAATAGAGCCATCTTAAGGGCAGATCCCTTAGGGCAGACTCCTTAAACCTCCATCTCCCAGCATAAACTTAGGTAATTGTTGTCACCATTAGATGGCAGTAAAGTCAGGTAGTGTTAGAACTGAAACCCAACACTTTCTTAAATATACATTATTAGTTAACTTAATACACAAAAAATAAAGATATGAAGGTAGCAACAAAGAAAGGAGAGATATAAATTAGTGCAAATAAATTTCCAGGGAGCGAAATAAACAGAATCACAGCCAACATTAGAACAAAGACAGGAGAGAGTTGACAGAGAAGAAAAGAGAGACATAAAAACTTCACCTTATTGTGAATATGTGGGAGACTTTGAAATAAGTTTAACTGTCACTCAAGAGATAATGATGATAGAAAAATTCCTTTCAACTGGCAAACTGAACGAATAATAAATGATTGAAACAAAAGCAACCAAATTAAGTAGAAATGCATTACCTGTAATACAAGGGAAAAGTTGCTAAATTATTATTAGGGTTAAATTTTTTATTATTCATCATGGATGGTTAGTCTAGATATATTAAATTTTTATTATTTTACATAATTAAGTATTATTCATTAAAACCAATCTATAGACTGTAAGCTGGGACTATAATTACTAGAGAATAAGTAATATAAGAAGCAAACACAAACTGGAAGAGGACATTAGGCAACTGTGGAATATAACATATGACTACCACCAAAGCTTTATAAGTAACTGAGATACCTGAAGATGTTTATCCCTATGAGTCAGAAAAAGACAAAGCATCTCATTTGCATGTAGTCTCCTAAATCACCGTAAAAACTCTCTGAGATGAATTTAGTTTTTCAGTTAGTCTGAAATTTTTAGACAATGTCTCTTTTTCCTCTAGTGGTCTTAACATTTCAATCTTGGTTTTAATAGCCTACTTACATCCATAGTTCTTCTTTTAAAAGCTTCTTGGAAGCTCTTTGAGTGTGTGAAGATGTAAATAAACAATGAACAAGCTTCCAGAGTTCAGAATACTGATGATTTATTCTTTGTAAGAATTTAAAAATGGAGGACTTTAAAGGAAGAGGCACATAAGTGTGGGAGAGAGGGAGGATTGCTTAAAAGTTAACTTCAAAGTTTCAGATATGCAAAGTGGATTTTTAAGACGTGATACAATTGTTGTGTCTTGTTTCTGTTTCTAGACATTCAGAACCCAAAGACCATGCCCTAGTTTTGGCTCAGGACTGTGCCCTTGCCTGGAAGGTTCCACATTTTCTCACTGATTGGAAGTTAATGTTCCACTGGTTGTTCATGAAAGTCTGTGTTTTTGTTCCCATTGGAAAAATCTATAATTAAATGAAACCTCTTCTATTTTCGACCATGAAAGATCTGGTATACAATATCTTCTTCTAAAACATAAGATTGAGATGCCTGAAATTAAGGAGATATTTAGTGAAAACTTAGCTTGCCAAGATTACAGGCTTCTAAAAAAAATGGTTAACATGTAACTAGTGTTTTTTCTTTTTTATTTAAATTAGAAACAATTTTATTTTACATATCGATCCCAGTTCCCTCTCCCTCCCATCCTCTCATGCCCCCCACCAATCCCCATCCCATTCCTCTTCTGTTCCATAGAAAGGGTGAGGTGTTCCATGGGGGATCATAAAAGTATGTCATCATTTGGGGCAGGGCCTAGGTCCTCCCCCATGTTAGTGTTTTGTTTTTTTTTTTTTTAATCAAAATCTTTCCTTACATATGTGTGTGTGGTCTATGATCACACAAGTGTGGGTGCACAAACCCAAAATAGAACATCAGGGGTCCTGCTTAATCATTCCCCAGTTTTTCCCTTGACACAGTCCCACACTGAACCTGGAGCTAGGCTGCTGGCTGGCAAGGCACAGAGATTCTCCTCTGTTGGTCTCCAGCCCCAACAGTGGGATTATAGACATGCATAGCCATGTATAGCTTTTTAACCTAGGTGCAGAGGATATGAACTCAAGGTTCTCAAGCTTGCAAAGCAAACAGCCTTATCCATTAAGCCATCTACCCAGCCCCCTGTTTTTCAGTTTTTACTTTGTTCATTATGGCTGGGGAAATGACTTATTATTTCTGAATCTCCAGCGTGCAGAAAAATGCTTGGTTATGTCAATTCTGTCAAAGGTATTTGTAAATACACAGGTTCTAGGCTGAGTCTTACATGCAGTCTTACATGGATTTCCCTAGAATGATAAATGCTGAGAGTATGAGCCACTCACTGCCAAATGGATGCTTCTCACCACAAGAACAGACTCCAGAAAGTCCTGAGTATACTATGAGAACCCAACTCTGCATCGGAGGGCTTTACCTGACCTTCAGAAATGATGCCCTCCAGCAAAGTTTCAAAATGTCAAAGAAAATTGACTGTCCAACTCCTGACCCAGCCAGTGGTCTCCATGGAGGGATTAATATCAGGAGAGTACGTGAAGTGGCAACTTGGAGTACAGCTACATCTCACAATCACAGACAAGGAAGGTTCAAGCAGAAGATTTAGAAATCCCACCCGTAGCCCTTAATATAGAAAAGGTTTCAATATTCATCCCAGGGGGCGGGAGAAATCTGAAGAAACTAGCCCTGGGCACTTACAAGCACTCACGATTAAAACAGTACCTCCCAACCTTAGAATGACATTTTAGCGTCACTTCCTAGAACTAACTCTCTAGTTTCTGAAAAAAATAGAATCTCGGGAAACTCTCTTAGATTTTGTATGCCTGGTTAGAGCATGTGGTTTTAATCCTTGTTCACACAGAGGGTCTAGGAAGTTCTGACCACTGGAATAAGAGGAAGACAAGGTACAATAAGGAAACACTGAACCATAACCAGGCAAAGAGATCAAAGTCGAGCCAAATAAGAGACATGTTGGTCAATTCATGTGGCATAGCCCTCAGAATTTTTCCAAGCCCACCATTGCCTGGAAAAGTCTCCCTAACATTTGGGTGTATACTGTCTACTTTTTCTGTTTGCCCTGTGCTTTTTACATTTTCTTTTATAATAAGAAAGTTCACCTTCATTTTCAGACAGGTACACCATTTCTGAATAATTAAAGACATCTAAATATATCATAGAAACTTCATTGTTTGAATATTCTGGCCAGTAGTCACAAGTCCAATATCAAACTCAAGAAAAAGGAGCCTCTCAATATTGGCAAAGCCAGAACTGCCCTGGGCAGAGTTGAGCAGAATAGAAAGCATTTTCTCAAGGTGACTACTGAAGGGGAGGAAGCCAGAAACCAGCCAGACTGAAATCCACTCCACTGAAGCAACTGGAAGGAGAATGTCTTAAGTGCTGGGTTGAGGGAGCAAGCACTGCCAGTCTTGTTTGTTTACTGGCTTTATTTAAAGTGAAAGCATGCTTTCTCTGCAATAGGTGGTAGCTTTGTGACTAGAAGCAAGATGTGTGAAAGTTAGGCTCCATTCCTCCCATGGTAACTGGGAAGAAGGTTAGCTATTTCCTTTGGAGTTGGCATTCAGGGAGACAGCTGAAAACACTGTTAAAAGGCCATTGCAAAACCTTTATAATTATAAATTTTCTAAAGCTGACACCACAAGAAAATGGAGTTCAGGGTACTAGAATTTAGGAAGAAAAATGTAAGTAAAATTTATTCAAGCTAGGAGATACTATGATCATCTTAGTCAATGTATTTAAGTGGGCTGTGTAATAAAGTCCTCCAGAGAAAAAGTGTGTGTGTGTGTGTGTGTGTGTGTGTGTGTGTGTGTGCGTGCGTGCGTGTGTGCGTGCGTGTGTGTGTGTGTGTGTGTGTGCACTTATCTCTAGATCTGATACTATTGGTCTACCTAAAGCTAAAGACAGGTAAACACAGATCTATCTATAAGATATAGATGTAGAGATTTGTTTATAATTGTTCAGGCTAGCAAGTCTGAAGTTCACAAACCAGTCACCTGGGCTGGAGACTAGGGAAGAGCTGGGGTTGTCATTCAAGTCAGAGGAAGAAAGTGTGTTCTCTCAAGAGATCTCAGTCTTGGGTCTTCAACTGATTGGATAATGTTCACTCAAATTTGAAAGGTGAACTGCTTTACTGAAAGTTGCTGAGATAAAGAAAGTTAAAGCAACTTCACAGCAGTATTTAAAGCAGTGTTTGAGCAAGTATTTGGAAACTGTGGCCAACCCAAGTTGTCACATAAAATCAACCATGGTCTGCACAAATCCTTGAAAACATAACACACTGAAAACATTCTGAAATTCTCATACCACTTTTATGGAAAGAGAAAATATCTGTGGGGACAGAAATATATGCATGCTCGCTTTCTCTCTCTCTCTCTTTCTCTCTCTCTCTCCATATATATATATATATATATATATACATATATATATTCTCTCTATATATATATATATTCTCTATATATTTGTATATATATTCTCTCTATATATATTCTATATATATATATATTCTCTCTCAATATATATATATATATATATATATTCAATATATATGTATATATTGAATAAAATTGGTGAGCTATTGGGAGAGACTGATAGAACCTGAAGGTCAGAGTTGAATCTGAAGTACACCCTCGAACACACACACACACACACACACACACTCAAAGTAATGAATGTCTGTTCTCCAATGCTGCTGTGGTCTGGGGGGCTGCAGAACTGTTAGAACCATTAGAAGGTAGAGAAGGAGTTGAGGAGGTAAGTCACTAGAGACAGGCATTGGAAGGTTATACCCTAGTCCCTGCTTCAGCACTCTTCTGGTCTACCATGATGTGAACAGCCTCTGCTACAGGCTCTTGACACCAGGGAGTGAGATTTTTCTGCTTCTCTTTCCCATCATTGTGGGAACCCTCCAAAATCATGAGCCCAGATGAATGTTTCTTAAGTTGTTTGTCAGAATTGTGGGCTTCAGAAGTAACTAACACTAATGCACTAGTGCAGACAGGGTTCTATTCTCTTTCTGTAGTTTCAGAAAAGTAGAAAGAATTGTGTTTTTTTCCTGGATAATCAAGCTTCCTTTGAAATATATGAATAGCAGACAAGCACCCCAGGCAAAGATGCCTCATGTTTGGAGAAAAGGATCCAGTTTGTGCTTTGCATAGGCCTGGAGGTAAAGAGTGTCTGACCTTCTGATGATAAGCAGGAACTATTTCAGGAACTGCGGGGGATCCGGCACACAATCAAAGAGGCAAGAGACTTGCAATTTACATTTGCTCTGTGATATGGGCAAAATTGAGATGTGGAAATGCAGCTTTTCTCAGAGTTCATCTACACAGAGAAAACTACAGCCCTGATAAGAATTAGATGTCATTAGCCTTAGAAATGACAACTTTAGATATTGTGTGGTTCTTGGTTCTTTGGGAGAGTAGCAGCCAGGAGAATAAAATAGAAAAGTGCACTCAAGCACTAAATAGACACGTGAAGAAAGCTTGTGGTGGATGAAGTTATTACTCACCTGATATGTACCATCTCTCAGATCCTTGGATGCACCTTGAAATGCAAATTGCTCTGTCCTAGATAGTGATTTCTTTTCTGAATGTGGAGCCTGAAGATAACTTTGGTTCTCTTTCTGGGGCCTTAATTTTAATCTTACAAGGTCTCTTATACATAAAATTAATGTAACTTTTCTCTGTGGTTTCTTTTACCCAAGGACTAACCATGTCCCATTATTCAGCTCTGAAGATTCCCCTGAAAGCCCTCTAACATTAAGTTCAACAAATCAGGACACAGGTTTATAGAATATTGTTTACTGACTGTTTAATCATTTCTCAAAAATAAAAAGCAATCCACATAGTAATACTGAATTACTAATTGTCGGAGCCCACTTCCTATTTTCCTACTGTATGCCATTCCTATCCTTTTATTCTTGCTGAACACTAAGTCTTGCTTTGATAAATACTATATTCTTTGGGGCTGGGGAGATGTTTCAGAGAGTAACATGCTTGTCACACAGGATGATGACTTGAGCTCAGGTCCCCAGAGCCATGTGAAGTCTGGAGTAGTGGCAACTTCTATAATCCCAGTGCTCCTTGGGGAGGTAGGAAAAGGAGACAGAAGAATTCCTGAAGCTTGCAGGGCAGGTGAGGACCAACACCTGAGGTTGTCTTCTGACCTCCACACACATGATATATTATTGGTGCACCTTTACTCACAGGAACATGTACACACACATACAAACATCATAAACACCACACACGGCATGTGTGTGTGTGTGTGTGTGTGTGTGTGTGTGTGTGTACTTACATCTCACGAAATTGAGAGATGATCTCAAATTCCTTTATGTCTATAAAAATCCATTTCCTCAATAAAGCTACACATTCCTGCATTTAGCATCTAGACATATATTTTCAATGCAAATATCTTTCAATCCACAGTAGACTCTGTGGATATTGATAGTTTTGATCAGTCCCCAGTTACTTAACCTTGAAAAGCCCTTGTGTTTAAAATTCTTGAAATTTCATTTTTTGAAATTGTCAAACTATACCAACTTTTGGTCTTCCATTGTATGAACCTACAAAATGTGCCCACAAATCCCATAAATATTGGCATCTATAGATAAGCTGAAACTAGAAAATGTCTTCATAAAATAATGTCAAAAATATCAACGGTGGTATATGACCTCAGAGTGGAAATAGTAAATCCAAACAAACCCTCTTTATCCAGAGTAAAGATATCCAAAGCAACAAAGAACATTGGTTGAGAAGCAACATCACAAAAATATAGTATTGGTTAGTTTCTGTGAACTTCAAACATATATACTACATTACTTACTGTGATTTGAATCCAGTTTGCTTCTACCCACACTCATGTGGAGGCTTAGTCCTGAATTCAGCCATGTTGGGAATAGGGTCTAGTTCAGATGAAGGAAGAGAGTCCTTGGGAGCCTATCACTGCACTCCCAGTAGAGTCATCACTCACAGGGACTGCATTAGTTACCACAAGAGCAGGTTGCTTTAACACGAGGCTACCCTTCATGTCTGTCTCTTGCTCTTGTGCCCAGTTGCCTTTCTGATTCTTGCCAGGAGTCAAAGTAGCATAAGATCAATCCCAGAAGCCAAGCAGTTGCCATCACCATTGTCTTGGACTTCCTGACCCATGTGCCAGTATTAACTAAGTTACCCCCTTTCCTGTTTTGAACCTATTATCATTACAAAGAACCCAGTTTCAGATATTTTGTTATGGTAACAGGAAATGGACTAAGACATCATACATGTGCGTATATGAGAAAGCTAAAATGAAACATGATAATGACTACAAGTATCAGTGAGTTCAAGGGAGGGGATTCAGTTCTCTCCATGCAAGCATGGGGACCTGAGTTCAGTTCCCAGAGCTGGGCGAGCTGGTACACATTCATAATCCCCAAAATGGTGACACAGGAGGCAGAGTCAGGTGGATCTTTGTAGCTCACTAGCCAGTTAGCCTTTTCTACTTAGTGAAGCTCCAGATCAATACAGGACCCTATTGGGAAAATCACCAAAGAACTGACACTGGAGGCTATCTTTTGACTTCCACATGCATACACATAAATGTAGCCTATACACATGAACACACACACACACACACACACACACACACACACACACACCACATGAGGTGTTATGGGTTGAATAGAATTCAAAACTACAAGTGCTCTATTATGTCTTGAAGTAAGTAGATAAGGGATACCAGGGGTTTTCCTCCATTATTTTACATTCCATAATACTGTTATGCAGTTTAATATATTTACATGTATACATTTATATAGCAGAGTGCCTATGTGAATATATATATATACATATATATATATATATATATACATATGTATGTATGTATATATAAGTACACACATACACACACACACACACACACACACACACCCGTCCTACAAAGGCATTAGTTTGTGATGGCTAGTTTATATTGAGTGTAGGCTATGTCCTCTTGAGATTGCTGTCACAGTCTTTAGTTGTTTATATAACTCGTGTATTGAATAGCTTTTCAAATAGGTTTCCTCGAGTTTAAGCTTGTTGGTAATAAACACTTTTGACAATATTATATATTACTTCTCCAAGATCAACCTACTACAAATCTTGCTTTAAATTGTAATTGCATAAAAAGGAAAAGAATTTCCTTTATAACAGCATTGCTGAGGAGATGGCAAATGAAAACACTTCTGCTAACATTATTCTAATCAGCTGGCATTGTTAAGGAATCTTAAACTTAGAGTGACTCCTTTTGAAGTAATAATACATATTTGGTCTCTGTCCCCACTTCATGGCACAGAGTCTCCCTGGACTCTCTGAAGTGATATCTTTCTGCATGGAAATGAGGTAAATGATGGAAAAGCACCTAGGCATAGACACTGGTTACCAAGGGAACCACTCACACATCTAGAGGCTTGTAACTTTCAGCTCCCCTTGCCCTCAGGAAGAGGAACTAAAGGTTGTTTGATAACCTAACCCTAACCCAGTATCAGTGCCCAATGATGTAATCAAACAATGCCTACATAATAATGTTTCCATAAAAGTCCAAAAGTATGTGGTGCAGGGAATTCCAGGTTGTCACACACATGTATGTTCTAAGTCTGTATCCTACCTCAGCCTCACAAGTACAGCGCTATGGCTCCCAGAGTCATTCTGAATCCTGCCCTTTGAGATTCTCTTCATCTGGCTGAGAGTTTATCACCCATCCTCATGCTGTGACTCTTTAAAATAGTTCCTCACCTTGTGGTGACCCCATCACACAATTATATCGTTGCTAAGTCGTAACTGTGATATTGCTACTATTATGGATAGGAATGTAAATATCTGTATTTTTTGATGGTCTTAGGTGACCCCTATGAAAATCATTCTATCCCCCAAAGGATTTATAATCTAGAGGTTGAGAACCACTGGCTTATATGCCCTAAGGTATCCCTTGTAATCAATTGACCCCAGTAGGATTGAACTATGAAATGTCTTAGATGTGTTGATTGCTAGGACTCCAGGTGGTGGCTTTTTTTGTTGTTGTTGTTGTTTTTGAGAGGTGGTGCCAACTTTAAGAGGTGAGAGTAGTTAGAGGAAGTACATCAAGGAGGGAACACTTTTGAAGGCTATACCTGATCCCTGCTGCCTTTCTCTGCCTGTTACAGAGTGACAGGCTTCTGCCACAAGCCCACTACCATCGTTTCTTACCGTATCAGTGGTTTGACTCAACAGAACCAAAGACTATGACCTGAAATGTTTGAAGCTGTGAGCCCAGATAAATCTTCACTCTTTTTAAATGTCAAGTATTTTACCAGAGGGCTGAGTGAGAGAGAAAATAACATAATGGGTAAAATGTTTCCATGAATTTTGTGAACTGTTCTGGTGACTGAATGGCAGACAGGGGCTCCTAAGAAGCATCTCTGGGCATTTCCCTTGTGCCAGATTTCTCTTTATGCCTATAATGGTTCCCTCTAATATGGTATCAAGGTTGACCCCAACTAACAATCTAAGCAATAGTGGGGAGGCTACCTTAAATGCCTTTCTCCGATAATGAGATTGATAACTACCTTATATGCCATCCTAGAGCCTTCATCCAATAGCTGATGGAAGCAGATGCAGACACCCACAGCTAAACACGGAGCTGAACTGCTGTAATCCAGTTGCAGAGAGGGAGGAGTGATGAGCAAAGGGGTCAAGACCATGCTGGAGAAAACCACAGAAACAGCTGACCTGAACAAGGGGGAACTCATGGACTCCAGACTGATGGCTAGGAAACAGCATAGGACTGTTCCAGACGCCCTGAAAGAGAATGTCAGTTTGGAGGTCTGGTTAATATATGGGGCCTCTGGTAGTGAATCAGTATTTATTCCTGGTACATGGATGGACTTTGGGAGCTCACTCCACATAGAGGGATACTCTATCAGCCTAGGCCTTGCTCCAAATGATAGGACAGACTTTGAAGATCCCCCCATGGAAAGCCTCACCCTCCCTGGGGAACAGAAAGGTGATGGGATAGGGGGTAAGTGAGGTTCAGGGGAGGAGGGGAGGGAGAGGGAACTAGGATTGACATGTAAAACAAGCTTGTTTCTAATTTAAATTAAAAAAAAAAGAAGTATCCCTGTAGAGGCAATCAGTCAGAAACAATGGAGGTCTAGACTAGTAATCACATCTGAAGAGAGGGGTAATCTTGAGAATGAAGATCCTTAGTGTTAGTGTCATTATGGAAGTAATTAATAGGACGCCAGCTAATTTCTAAACTGGTCAGTGGGACAAACATCCCACTCATCTAGTCTGAAAAGGGCTCCATGTGGAAAGGGCAGAAGCTTAAATGAGTTTGTGTTTGCATTTTCCTTGTTTTGTACCTTCCTTTCATATGCTAAGCTGACATAGTTCATGGAAAAAGTACAGCTTATTTGAACCAGATTTCTGTAAATTTGAAGCCTGCCTGGTAAATGTACTGGATCAGCTAGCAGTACATAGTAAGACCCCTTTTCAAAAAAAGGATGGAGTCTATACTGAAACAGCTGGCTGCATTTGCTTTTGCAACACTCTTCAAGCCTGTATTTTGGATGACTTAGTCAAGATTCACATAGATCTGGAAACATTCTTATGAAAAGAAAGCTGAAATTCTGTCCAACCAAATATTTCAAATATCTCATTATTGACATCTCTGATTACAGAATTTTTATCTTTTTTTTCACCTCACAGCATTCAAATTTTCTCATCTGATATTTTTTATGCCATTGCAAATTCATATACTTAGTATTCCCTTGATTTTTCTTTCTACTTTTTGTGCTTGTGACTTAAATAATGGTGGTTTGCAAAACCTTGCAAAAACAAGGTTTGGTTTTGGTTTTTTGTTTGTTTTTGGAATTTTTTGTTAAAAAAAAATGTTTGACAAAACCTTTGTTTCACCGTTCCCTGCATAAAACATATCCCCTGAGTGGATTGAACTAGCTTGATTATATCAAGCCATATTGAGCTGATAGATGCCTTTCTATCTCTGCCTCCTCCCCTAAAGAGGAGAGCATGGGCTGTGCAGGCACCATGTGGCCCTAAGACAGTGTGATGAGCAGAGGAATCCAGTTAAACTTCCTAACAAAGTGGTAATCCATCCTCAACCTAAATTGGTTGAACACAACAACCATCATTGTTTCCATTTCATTTAATGCCCATAAAAATGAATTCACTCGAATCCAACAGCTATAGGCTCAGAATATTTGCGCTGCAATTTTGCTGGATGCACAGACCCATCTCTTTCTATTTTGTGTTCACATTTTATTAGAGAACACTTACACAAGAATAAAGAGAGATGTCCAGTCCCATTACAATTTAAGTTACTTTGAAATTTCTTGCTATTCTACACTCACATCACTAATTTTGTACAACTAACATCAATACACTTATATGGTTATTTTAACATAAGCAAATTTTTACAATTACCATTTTTTATGGTAATATCCATTGCACTTATAAAATTACATCCTTTGATTGGCATAGTCTCCTCAGCTGTTCTTTCATTATGAGACATTTATGCTGCTTCAACTTCAAATGAATGATTAAAATTAACTTATAATTTAATAACCAGAAAAATGGAATTTTCCCCATTGTCATTTATTTTAGAACAATTAAATTCTATAGGTTGACATTTCTGGGTCAAATGTTATGCACTTTTATAATGACTTGTTATAAAATTTTAAATATACACACATTTCTGAATTATTTGAATATCATTTGGAGATATAATATTCCTTCCTCCACAAGTAAATTTAGTACTGCCTTGTAGGAATTTGGATTATCACGGCTGTAATCACAATATATTTTGCAAAATCAAAATACCCAAACCCAGCAAAATAGTTTTGTTTATCCTGTAGCTCATGTTCAAATGCTTCCATTTACTGTAATTCCCTATGTAATATTCTATATAATACTTTTTCTTGGCTACAGCTCAACCCAGAATACATTTAATTGTTGTAAATCTTTATTTCATTTTGTTTTTTTCTGTGTTCCATATATATGTGTGATGTGTATGTGCACTGTAAGCATGCATACACGTGTGGTGAGGGTGTGTGTTTTTGCATGGGAAGGGGTGTTCCTGAACGTGGAGGTGCAACGTTGCTATGGGGAATCATCCTCCATTGCTCTCCCCTCATATTCACTATTGCATAGTCTCTTGATCAAACCCAGAGACAGTGGAAATGACTAGTCTTCTACCCAATCTGCTCTGGGGATGCCCTGACTCTGCTCCCAGGCTGGAATTAGAGGAAGGCTGCCATGTTCACCAGCCACTTACTTTTGTTCCTGAGGATTAGAACACCACAAGCCATCAACCCACCCCTAATCTGTTAACATAAAACAATCTCCAGTCCTCTCATTTTACATGGCTTCAAGGTTTTTTATTTTTGAAGACACAGGGCATTTATTCCAAAGAACATACAACTTACATTTGCCCAGTGTTTCCTTGTGGCTAGGTCTAGCTCATGCATATTTTTTTTAAAAAAGCAGGAATACCCTAGACTTTATGCTGTGTTCTTCCTTCCACATCACTTTAGGAGCCCAGGTTGCACTTGGTGGTGGTTCTGTTAAGTTTGTTAAGGTCTCACTTCATTAGGTATAGTCTACCAGGACTCCTCTCTAGAAAGTAACTGGTTTTCCTGTTGTGATTAATAAGTAATTTGAAGGAGGTACTTTGAAGTTATGCAAATCTTCTATTCCTCATTAAAGTTTTACCTGATATTTTTAGCATCTATTAATAATTCGTGCCTGAATCAATCATTACTCTGATGGTTACAGGAAGGAGAATTTATAATAAATCATTTGTTTTCCTCCCTTCAGAGGGGCTTTCTCTTTCCTCCTTTAACTTGTATTACTGTGGGCTCACACTCACTTACTTAAATCCATACATGTAAATGTCTTGTTGATATCATTATATTGACTCTCATATTGGCCATGTTTTTCATAAGGACCCCTCTAGACAGCTTCTAAAATAGCCTCAGGGCACATTAAATAATTTTATTTATCTTTCTCTTGGGCACAAGATATTTCAGGCTCTAAGACTTCTTGATAACTTCAGTGGGCACAGTCTATAGAAACCAATACACAGAGAACTAAGTGTGCTTACTTCAGAGTACAACATTTCTAGGTCTTTCTGAAATTCAAGATCTGTAAATGTGAATCTAAATATAAGTATCAATTGCATTCGATCTATCAAGAGCCCATATCATTTCTTCTATTTTAATTCAATATCACAAACTATACTGTAGCCTTCTTGGTTATTAAAATATCTCCATAGTGGCTACAGAGATGACTCAGTGATTGAAAATACTTGTTATTACTGCAGATGACCCAGGTTTGGTTACCATCACCCACTTGGTAGAATACAATCATTGGTAACTCCAGTTCCTGGTGTTCCAATGGCCTCTTCTGAGCTCCACATGCAGAAGGCACATGTATGATACACATACATGCATGGAGATAAATACCCACACACATAATATAAAATAAATGTTTCAAAAATCCCCGTGTAACTTCTTTTGGTTGTTTATGTGCTCTTACTAATTGGCATGTGTTTTCCCACCACAGAAATATACACCCAGCTTCAAAGTATGTGGGTCATATTTTTGACACAATTTAAAAGTGGTTTCTTTACAAATCATAACAAAATTGGTTCCTTAACATGCATATTAAATGAATATTCTATAATATTGTGATATTAAACCCATGCTTGACTATATTAACATGATTCTTTATGCTTTAGAATATAATAAGATTTAGTTATATATTTTTCTATAAACCAGCTTTTAGGTTAATAAATATGTGAAATTATGGACACAAAATTTATTAAGAGGAATCAGCCCATCAGACTCTAACAAAACAGGTATTTAACTGGAGGAAGTTATGTTAAAAAATTGAAGACTTTAAAAACTATATTCATAGTATGTAGCAAAGGGGAAAAGCCTTCTTCAAGCAGGTCTGTTAGGTCTTAGTGGGTTCAATAAGACTGTGGTACCTGAGGCAGGAGCTGTTCTCTGGCCCATTCCCTAGCCAGGCACAATGGAACTTCTATAATGCTCACTAGTGCAGCTACAAATGAATGGTTCCCTCTTCCCTCATTTCCCAGCCAGGAATATCTAGTCTACATTCCCACCAGCCCTCTGCTACACTGGTTCTAATCCTAGAAGGCCAGGTAGAGGCGGGTTCACTTCTGCATTGAACTGAAAGTTCACTGAGAACAGCTAACCAATGCTCAGCACTGACTGTCTTTGCCTCAGTTTGATCTTGCTGCAGTTCAGTTCAGTGCTACTAGAGGAGAGAGTAAAGAAGAGGAGCTACTCGAAGCTACCCATGTTGTGGGATACTTGTTCACCGAGTGAAGATGTAGTGGTATGATTTGATTTGTATAATAAAAAGCTAAATGAGCAGTAGCTAGGCAGCATGTATAGGTGGGACTTCCAGGCAGAGAGAGAACTCTGGGAAGAAGAAAGGTGGAGTTGCCAGACAGACATGGAGGAAGCAGGACGTTTAGGAGGGGTAACAGCCATGAGCCACATGGCAGGATGTAGATTACTATAAATGGGTTAATTTAAGTTATAAGAACTAGTCAGGAACAAGTCTAAGTTATAGGCTGAGCTTTTAGAATTCATAAGAAGACTCCATGTCATTATTTGGGAGCTGACCGGTGGGACAGAGAAAGGCTTGTTACATATCTGGCACCGGCTTTCAGGAGCAAGGTGTCATACAGGAAGGAGTATTCCCACATCTGCTCACTCCACAGTACTCTCTCTTGTTACAGACTGTATTTGGAAAACTGAATTTTAAGTCATTGTCAAACCAACAGACTTGGTGGAAAATGACTAAAAGAGAAGAGGAAACAGAGATAGATAATGGCTGCACTGGCAGACAAAATGGTGGAGGGACACAGGGGCTGGGGATGTGGATGCAACTAAGTTGGTAAAGTGCTAGCGTGGGTTGCAGGAAAACCTGGATTCAGTCCCTATCACCACATAATACTGATCATAAGATAGAGGCCAGTAACCCCGGCATTGCATAAAACTGCATATTGGTGAAAATCTGAAATCCCAGATTTCAGCAGGAGGTAGGAGGACCAGAAGTACCAGGACATCTGTGGCTAAAGAATGAATTTGATGCTGGCCTGGGGCTGCCAGAGACCCCACCTGAAGGAAAAAGCACACAATAAAAACAAACAAACAAAACAGAACTAAGGGAAAATGGGCACCATGGCTTGCAGAAATAGGCACCATATGTAAGTTCTAGGCTGTATCCGCTCAGTAGCAATCCAAACATGACACTGATCTAAAATCATTTAAGCAAGGCCCAGTGGGGCAGGTTTGTAATCTGAATCATTCAGGAGGCTGATACATGTCTGAGAAACTTACCAAGATTGTCTCAAAATGTAAAAATTTTAAAAGAGGCTGAAGATAGAGTTCAGCAGCAGAGCATATGCTTAGCATACGTAATACACTGGGATTAAGATTGAGCAGGAAGAAGAAGGAGGAAAAGAAGAGAAGGGGGAGGAGAAGGAGGAAGAAGAAGGAGAGGAGGAGGGGGAAGAAACACACTAAGCAGTAAGTCACAGGCAAACTCGTCACCAATCAAGTCATCTCACTATCCTTAGTGAGTCAATCATAGGTCTGACTCAAACTCTGGCTGAACAGTGAACATCCCCGGCCTAGACAAAGATCCAGGGAGGTTGGACTTAAAAATAAAATCATTAAAGTCCCTGGAAGTCCAAAATACTGTGTTCAAATCTGAGGTTGCACCGTTGGGGGTGGGGCCTAGAGAAGAAACTCCAATCTAATAGCTTCTGGACAAGTATGAATTTAAAACAAAAGAACAAAAAACTAAACTTTTTGAAGTGTTTTGAAGTATTAAAGCAACCTCCAAGCCAGTAAAGCCTAAAGTCTATCTACAGAAGAGAGGCTAAGTACAACCTTTGAATAAACTGCAGTATGTGTTAACCCAGGGCAGAAGTTCTGGACATACTGGACAATGTCAAAGACTTTCAGGGAAAACTTAGAAACTTTAAAAAGAGAGATAAACTCGGAAACAGCCCCTGGCCTGGTCCGGTGGATGGAGGCAGGACTGTTACGATATTCATAGCAGCGCTATTTGTAATAGCCAGAAACTAGAAGCAACCTAGACGCCTCTCAACTGAAGAATGAATAGAGAAAATGTGGTACATTTACACAATGGAGTACTGCTCAGCAGAAAACAACAACAACAACAACAACAACAACAACAACAAAAACAATAGAATCTTGAAATTTGCAAGAAAATGGATGGAACTAGAAGAAAGCATTCTGAGCAAGGTAACCCAATCACAAAAAGACAAACATGGTATGTACTCACTCATATGTGGATTTTAGACATAGAGTAAAGGATTACCAGCCTACAATCCACACTGCCAGAGAAGCTAGTAAACAAGGAGGACCCTAAGAGAGACATACATGGCTCCCTGGAGAAGGGGAAAGGGACAAAACCTCCTGAGCAAATTGGGAACATGGGAAGAGGGGGGAGGGAGCTAGGAGAATGAGAAGGGGAGAAGAGGAGGGGTGAGGAAGGCATGATAGGGCAGGGAGGTTGAGTCAAGGGAAGACTAGAAGAAAACAGAAAGGAGATACCATAATAGAGGGAGAAATTTTAGGTTTAAAGAGAAATCAGGCACTAGGGAAATGTCTGGAGAGCTACAAAGATGACACCAACTCACAATCTAAGCAACAAAGGAGAGGCTACCTTAAATGCCCTCCCCTGATAATGAGATTGATGACTGACTTATATGCCACCTTATAGCCCTCATCCAGCAGCTGGTGGAAGTAGAAGCCAATACCCACAATTAATCACTGAACTGGACTGGAATCCAGTCGCAGAGAAGGACGATTGATGTTCAAAGGGGTCCAGACCAGGCTGGTGAAACCCACAGAAACAGCTGACCTGAACAACGGGGAGCTCTTGGTCCCCAGACTGATAGCTGGGAAACCAGCATGGAACTGATCTAGACCCCAGGAACATGGGTTTCAGTAAGGAGACCTCAGAAATCTATGGGACCTCCTTTAGTAGATCAGTACTTATCTCTAGCATAGGTGTGGACTTTGGAAGCCCATTCTATATAGATGGATACTCCCTGAGCCAAGACACTTGGGGTGGGCCTAGGCCCTATCCTAAAGGATATGATAGACTCTGATGATCCCCCATGGAAGGCCTCACCCTCTCTGGGGAGCAGAAAGAAAAAGATAGAAAGGGTTTTAGTTGGGGAGGGTGGTAGGTGAGGAGGGGAGGGAGAGGGATCTGGGATTGACATGTAAAACAATCTTGTTTCTAATTCAAATAAAAAATCTACAATAAAAAGATATGGTAACCAAAAGAGAGAGAGAGAGAGAGAGAGAGAGAGAGAGAGAGAGAGAGAGAGAAACAACCAGAAGCTATAGACAGAAGGAAAAGGACAAAATAAAACAAAATACTATACCACCAGTTGTGACAATATATTAAACAAATATATAATTATGAAAGTATATAATAAAATCCTAAGAGGCATTATCAACCAATATCTAGAACCCAAAATCAGGAAAGTGTGACCCAAAATTAGGAATAAAACATATATAGTCTATAGGAAGTTCTCATACAAGAGAAGTTAAAGCTGCTGTTATCAGTGTGTCCAAAGAGTGGAGAACCATATTTAAAAGATTAAAGAAGAGTCAGGCATGGTGGCTCAAGGCTGGAATCCCAACCATTAGGAGATAGAAATAGTAGGATCACAAGTTCAACATCAGTTTTATCTGTATAGGGAGTGGAACACCAGCCTGAATCAAAAACAAAATGAGGAGTTAAAAAAAGACATGATGGTAAGTTCTCCTCTAATGGAGCATTACAATAAAGAGATGCAACTTCTGGAACAGTAAAGTGTAACGGCTGAAGTTAAGAACACACAGAGAAAATTCAACGATGCCTTTGAGCAGAGTTGCTGGACTTGAGGAAGCAGCCACAAGGTCTAGGAGATCTGAAAAATGTAGAGCACAAAAGAACTCCCTGGGTTACCACTCAGTACTCATGTAGTAGAGGTTCTAGGAGAGGAGAGGGCTAGAGTGGTGGCTCACAGGTGTGAGCTCTGCAGCCTGGAGGCCAAGAGAGGTAGCTTGTCAGGAGTTCAAGGCCAGTTGTGGTTACAGAGTGAGGCCACCTCAAAAAGAAACAAACAAACACAGAGAATAGGATAGGAGGGTGTGACAGAAAAAATATTCAAGAAATTATGCATAGAATCTAATAATTGGACATAAAACAGCTATCCTCATATCCAAGATATTCTACAAACTCCAAGTGGAACTCCAAGTGAGAGAAGCTCTGAATTATTCACAGCTAAAAAAAAACTGTGGAAAAATGCTGAAATCCCAAGACAATGACAAAATTTAAATGGAAGTAAGAGAAAAACTGTGAAATAATACAAGAGAACCACAATGGACTTTCTGTTACAAAAACACAGCAAAGGCCACAGGTCATGACTCTGGCATATTAGGAAGAAATGAAGGAAGGAAGGAAGGAAGGAAGGAAGGAAGGAAGGAAGGAAGGAAGGAAGGAAGGAAGGAAGGAATGAAGGAAGGAACGAAGGAAGGAACGAAGGAAGGAACGAAGGAAGGAGGTAAAAGGAAGAAAGAAAGAGAGAGAGAGAGAGAGAGAGAGAGAGAGAGAGAGAGAGAGGAAAGAGAGCGAAACAGAGAGACTGACCCTGTCATCCAAGAAACCTTTATACAAGTAAACTATTTTCCAAACCTGAAGATAAGATTATGACACTCACAGATAAACACAAGCTGAGAAAATCTATTAACTGACCCAGCTTATGATAATGTATTGTGCTTTTTAGAATAACATCAAAAGATAATTTCAAACATTTCACCATAAACAATGACAGGTCAGCAAGATGAAGCGTGTTTTAATTAGTTTGATTTACTCATTCAATACTAAAAGGAATTCTTTTTCTCAAGTTTTTTTTGACAGTTTCCTACATTTACATAATGAATTCCAGTCATTTTCAGTGCCCATCCCCTCTCTTACACCCCTCCCTCCCTCGTCAGCTAGAATCCTTCTCAGAGTGCTTGCTACTTTCACATCTTCTTGTGTGTGACTCATTGAATTTAATTACACTTTCTGGCCGTACCATGGATTGGGAGTTTACTAAAAAAATGACAACTTATCAGTAGATACACTACTTAAGGAAATGATACCCTTTCCCTCAACAGCCATTTATTGACAATAGTCCCTCATGGCTCCTCCCTATCCATGATGAAATATTGATGACCCAAACTTACTAAGTTTTGTGCAGATAACCATGGGTGCTGTGAGTTCATAAGCACAATGGTGTCTCATATGTAGGAGACATCTTTTTCTGAACATCTCCTCATCCACTGTCTCTTACCTTTTTTTTTTTTTTAAGATGAGGCATATTGACTAGTTTATTCTAAGGGCCGGCAGAGTAGGGAGACTGAGAGAGAAGAGGAACAGGGGTAATGGCTGACCGCCATGGCCGGTCGCCATAGAGAGGCAGAGAGAGCGTGTAGGTGAGAGGCAGAGTAAAGAGGGAGAGAGAGAGAGAAGTTGGAGCTTTTAAAGGGAAGACACGTGCATGTCCAGAGTCATCATGGGTGACGGGTGACATGGCAATGACATAGCACATTTTCTTGTGCATGCCCTGAGTATTGTCAGGGGGCGGGGTCTGTCTCTTAAAAAGGTAGAGCCGATCAGCATCAAAAGCCTGAACCTTTCATTCCCACCTCTACTTATTATTTTTTAAAAAACGTGGGGTGTTAGACATGGCAGGGTAAGGAATAAGGGCATCAAATTCTCAAGACTGCTTCCTGCCAATGTGGGGGGGCATTGACCATCTTTGGGGGACCCGAGAATGTTGGGGTGCTGCCACGTCCTGGGGTAGCTGGTTGTTTCATTGCAGTCCAGGATGTACAGAACTCCCTGACGCCTCTTAGACCTGTTTGTTTGGATCCAATTCAGCTCCCTGGAACTTACAAGAATCCTTAGAGCTTGTGGAAACAGAAGTATTAGACACATTAGCAACATGTTCATGTTAGAAGCAACTTGGCTGAAAGCATTACCGTTTTAAAATTGACAGTTTTTTTTTTTTTTTTTTAGGACAATGAAAAGTATCTTAATCTTGACCTTGTAGTTATGATCGTATAGTGGTATTGTTGAAGTTTACTATGAACAGTAGCATGAGAAATAGAGAAATCAGGAACATATTTCATTCTTTTTAATGTTTCAACTCACTTTATCATCACTTAAGCTTTTTATCCTCAGACCTTTATAACTTTAATTCATACACTTTACATTACCATCTTAGACCTTCCTTTCTCAAACCTTTATAACTTGCATTAGACCTTTCCATCTTCAGACCTTCGTAACTACATTCTCAGACCCTCATACATCTTAGACTTTCCTATCTTTACATAGATAAACCCTAAAATACCTGTTCCTGGAATCTGTTTTGCTTTAAGCTGCCAAGACTACCAGTCGTCAAAAGCATCAGAATTCTTGAGAAGGATAAGATTTTACCTGAATCAATGATTAAAGAATAACAGAGACTTGCCAGCAGGCTACATGGACAGCCATCCCCAAGGTCCTCCACCCATAGTAGCAGGCTGCAGGACACCTGCCTTCTTGCTTATAGCACATGACCAGTGGATTACAGACTATAGGAAGACTCACCTACCGTTGGCCCAAGCAACGCAGGAAAAGTCGATTCCACTGTCATCTTGTCCACGGTCTGGAGTACCTTGCAGCAACTGAGGTGGAGGGCAAGGTTGTTCAGTGACTAGCGTTGTCATTGACTCGAGATGAAACCGAAAAAATGTACCCAGTAGACCAAAAGGCAGTGAACTCCAAAATGGAGTGCTGGGTCTGCCCCATGGGAAAAGGGATATCTTATCGGATTGCAGCGAACAGGCAGATGAGTGAGTTCCAGAGATCCTTAGTTGGAAAAGCGGAGAGTTGAAGTGTACAGAGTTCCAGCATCTCAGGCTGCTGCAGGCAGGAGGAACTGTCAGAAAAAGCCGAGATAGAAAGTGGGTTATGAGTTCAGATTTTAGGATCCCCGAAATTTCTCGTGACCATGGCATCTAGCATGTGTTTCTGCATGAATCACTATCTGCTGCAGAAGGAAACTTCTCTGAGAGAGGCTGAGCACAGCCTTCACCTATGGGCGTAAACATGGGTATTTAGAAACCAGTTTCACAACATAACCATTTATCAAAGCAATAATAATCATTTCCTTCTAGAGTCTGTAAGTTCCCCAGTTGTGGGCTCCTGACTAAGCTGACAGAACTGGGTGTGAGTTACTTCCTGTGGAGTTGTCCAAAAATTCAATCAGAAAGAGACTGGTTACCCTCATAACAACTGTGGCACTACTGCACAATAGGATGCATTTTACCCACAGGCCATTATTATAACTTCCAGGATTCACATTGGGAATCCTATAGTTATGTGTCTCCCAGCAACCTGGAGAAGCTTCCAGCTCAGCTGCAGCTCAATTTCTCTATGTCTTTTAACCACAGTGTGCAGCATCTTCAGCAATAGGGTCTAACTAACCATCAAGTTCAGGCAGATAACCAAGAGCAACAACAATAGCCTGTATTGTTTTGAGGGGCTCCAGGGACCTCCCTGGCCAAAAAAAAAAACAAACAAAACCAAAAAACTCTTAAGAAGGCATCCCACACCTAGCACTGGGATTTTCATTTAATAATCAATGGTTTCCAAGAGGAACATTAGTCATACATTGAGCATACCTTTATACAAACTCTTTTGTTTTACATTATATTTACATTATATTACATTATATAAGCTTACAAATGGTAGTTTTCCATATCGGTCTTTTATGTGTCTTAAGTTTTGGTTATCCCCACCTCCTCCTCTCATCATTCTCCCTCCCTCCCTGCTTGGAAATTCCAACCCCCCAAGAAGCCCCCTCCATTGACTCCCATGTCAGATTTGTTCAACTGTCCCCTCTCCCTAAGGCTTATTTTTGTTCCCTCCCTGTAATGGGTACCTTTTAAATTTCTGACCTTACTGCCACTCAAAGCTAAACATACTACTCTAAAAATTCAAAGCCAGAATGTATATGTAAGGGAAATATACAGCATTTGTCTTTCTGGGAAAACTACTACCTTTTCTGTTATCTTGCTCAGTTTCTAACAAATTCCATTCTTTTAAAAAAATCTCTGAATAACATTCCATTGACTGCATGTATCACAGTTTCATTATTCACAACCATTGATGGGCATCTAGGCTGGTTCCATTCCCTCAATGCTGTGAGTAGAAGCACAGTGGCCATGAGAATGATGACATCTCTGTTGTAAAGCTTTGATTCCTTTGGGTGTGTGCCTGAGGCGGGGCATAGCTGAGTCACTGGACAGTTCTATTTTTAGCTTTTTGAGGAACTTCCACACTGATTTCTGTACTTGACACATCAGTTTTTCTACTTCCTCGCCGGCATTTGTAGTCATTTGTTTTATGGATAGTAACCATTCTGACTAGGGAAAAAGGAAATTGCAAAGTAATTTTAGCTTTAATTTTCTGGTGGCTAAAAGTTGAATCATGTTTAAAGTACTGGTTAACCATTTATTTCATTTTATTTTATTTTGCAAATTATCTGTTCAGTTTCATAGACCATGTTTTACTTTTATTCAACTTGTTTGGTTTTTTGGCATTTAGTTTTAAAGCTCTGTATGCTTTATGCTCTAAAATTGTTAAACATTCAGCTAGCAAGAATTTTCCTTTCTATAGACTCTCCTTTCACTTTTCTTTTTTACCAGTGTCCTTTGCCAAGGTGAGAGCAATGGGGAACAGAGGGGGCTTGCTATAGCTACCTTAGGTGTTATATGAACAAGGAAGCTCTGTAGAGGAGAACAAGAGCTGAATGGAGACTAGGAGGGGTTAGATTCTGGACTGGCTCCTCTACATCCTAGTGTGATCAGGGTGGGGAGGCCAAGAGTTTAGTAAACTCCCAGACCTCAGAGAGTGGCCAGGAGTTGGGATGAATGTATAAGCAGGCTTCCTAACCCTCTAATAGTGAACTGGGGCTGGGGCCAAAATGCAAGTGCACTCCATACCTCATATGATGAACTAGAGTTGGGACCAAAGTTACTAACACAGTGGTCAAATTCTGGATATTAAAATAAATTCTTAAGGATAAAGTACATGACATGAGAGATTATACAAACCCACATGAAAGGTCAGAGCACTAGTAAAGATAATAATGTAGAGACTTGCAAAAAAGGAAAAATCAACCTTAATGGACTGGAACCTTAATTGCTTTAGCTTAGTCCCTTAATCTTCACTACTGTCTACTGATTAGAATTAAACCAAAGGTCCTGCACATACGATTATATAGGCCATAAACATTAGAGGACACAAATTACTGAGTGTCAACTTAAGGTCTGATTATCACATATAACACACACAAAAAATAAAACTGAATATTATTTTGGATATATTACTGGTCTTGAGTCTTCTTGATATGACTTTCCAGACAAAGGAGATGATAAAATACATTCACCCAGGGTTCTATATGAAATTGCAATATATGTTAAAAGTAGTCCTTCAGATAGATGCAGCAAAATATTTGTTTAAACGTGGATTTTGTTACTAGCATGATGCAGATATCACTGAAAACCCTTACATGAAAAATCCTGAGTAACTACTAAATTAAATCAACTTGTTGCCAGAAGGAATCTCACAAGTTTAGATAGTGGGAAAAATCATAAAATTATTTACAGCAATAAACAATGAAAGGCAGCGTTTTAGGAACAAGAAGATCCAATAAATTAAGCATGCTAAAATTTGTTTGCGATTTCTTGAGAAACCCATTTAGTTAGAAAATACATTTTTCCAAGGAATGTGTTGTAGATATGGCCAAATCAGTTTGATATAAATAAAATAAAATAGAATACAACCTTCATCTACTAAGAATGACCTTATAGATTGAATTTACAAAGAAATAAATTTGTGTGTATACACATACACACACACACACACACATGAGAGAGAGAGAGAGAGAGAGAGAGAGAGAGAGAGAGAGAGCACTGAGCCAGTACATTTTAGATTATAGCTAAAGTCATACCCTGCATAACCTGACAGGATCATTGCTGTGTGACCTCTAGTTCCCTCTGAGTGACTGACTGACAGCCTCTAGGCTTTCCCTTTGACCATCCAATGGTGCAGGCAAGTGCCTCTTGCAACCCTGTGTGCCATAATAGTATCTTGGCTCTTCTGTCTCTCAACTTATTTTAGACTGATATTTTCCACATTCTCATCACAGGCTGTGATGAATAACCAGTATTAAAGCATTCAGCATCAGTTTACTAGCCAGCTGTCAACGAACTATGATATATCAATGCCTCATATATTAATTTTCATTACAGAAGGCCCCTTTCTCCTAGGTATCATTTTTTCTACCAGTCAGGCTGGCCAGGTGTGCTAACATAGCTCTGATTCCCCCGTTATAGGCAGCAGGTGGCTCTGTCCTTCACAGTAGGGCAAAGATCCAGGCTGATGAGGAAGCCACCATTTCAAATATTAACCAAGGGCAGAAGGTCTCTGGAGGGTCTCCAACTAACAATTAAATCTTCCATCCAAAGAGACACAGCTCACTTTTCCTCCCAGGTCATGTGACTTCAGGGAAACAAAGGAGTTATAAGAATCACACTCCTCCCAGGTAAATGCCAGAAATATTATGTGATTGCTATTGATGATGTTATAATAAATAACCATCAGGATTTCAGAAATAATGAATCAATTTAGAAACCTTTTGTCCTCTGAAAGGAAAAATATGGGCAGATGTACACAGCAGGAGAAAAAAATATGTTGAATATGTTGGAGGTGGATTAAAATCTGAGGGGCATAATGGGGAAAAGGAATATTTAAGTTTCACGCTAAGTATACCATTTCATCTAGTCCCTCTACTGGACAAATCACAATATAATAACATCATTTAGCAAAATTCACATTCAAGTGTCAAGATTAATCATAGCACTTTCTTCTCATTTAACTGACATATCTGATGCCCCCTGCTTGCTGTGTCTGCATTACAGAGAATTAGCAAACAAAATAAAGGGTTTTAAAGCCAGTCATATAACCCTAAGCATGACTGCTTCCCCCCTCCCCAAACAGATTGTAAAAAGCAAAAACTGCCAGAAACACATGTCAGTATCAGGTGGTAGTGTTAGGGTTAGAGGTTGGGTATTCTACGGCTGAAGAGAAAGCTCAGTCAATAAATATCATAGGAGCTGGATTAGACCCCTAGAATCCACATGGAAAAAGTCAGGCATGGTGGTGGCCTGTGATTGTAGTCTCATCACTTGGGACATGGAGTTAGGTGGGTGCCTGACTCTTTGACTAGCCAGCCTTGCTTAGTTGGTAATCTCTAGTCCAGAAGCGATCCTATCTCAAGAAAAAATATATGCAAACAGATCATGAATATCATCTACAATAACCTTCTGGACTCCACATACATGTGCATGCATACCCACTCCATATGAACACACAGGCACACACACAAACCCACACTAACACATCAGGTATTCTAACATCTATGTCAACAGTTTTGGCTTCATATGCCATTTCCTTTGCTACATCAAGAACAAGAGTAATGATTAGTTACAAAATGAAATAAAAGCCCCAGAGACTTTCATTCATAACAGCAAAAGAAAAATGCTGAGTTGTAGCTAAAAACAAAATCTTGAAATATTTTCTTTTAGTGGTAACAGAAAATGAATGCAGAAATTTCCAAACAGAAATAGTAAGAGAATACCAAACTGGGACACATACTCAGGTGTGTGTGGAGACAAAAGTGTGTGTGTGTGTGTGGGGGGGGGTTATTACAAATGGCCCCTGGAAATGGTGACTTTTTATTAAATGCTAATGGGAAAATTGAACTTCTGTAGGAAAAATATATTCTTTGCTTAAGGCACACACCAAAGTCAAGTCCAAATATACTAAACACACCAATGAGTAAAGTTAATCTCACATGTCTGGGAGATATATAGGTAATTATCCTTAGGATATCAGGGTGAAGAAGATTTCCTTACACAAAGCAGTATGATTATAAGGAAAATACTGTTCCATCCATGCAATAAAATAAATCATAAACAATTTCAAAACACAAGACCCAGACGAGGAGAATCTTTATAGCTTATTCAGGCAGCCATGAAAAAATTCTAAAAATCAATAACGCACCAAATATGTATGAGTAATTCACCTGAAAGCAATAAGCATGTGAGAAGCAAATGTTCAACCTCAATGGTGATCAGGAAAAATGCAAATTAAACCCAGTGCTTTCTGTCACAGGCAGGAGAAACAGTACTGTATTCTAAGGGAATGCATCTTAAGAAAGAATCAACAGATTGTGCTGTTAATGGCTAATATGACAAGAGAGATAAATGCATATTCTGCTTTGATATTGTTTGCAGGCTCTTTTTGGCTTCCTTTGCTACATCAATTTTTTGCTATAAATAGTTCAGGGACAGACAGCAAAGGGGATATAATCAAAGCATGCAAGAAAATGATGTGTACTGCAGTCTTAAAGGGGTCTAGGGGCTTGTAGCATCGCTGAACTGACAGTCCTGCAGAAAACACACACCTACACATAAAATATAGCCTGCAGGACAGACAATTCAGCATATAATTTAACAAGGTGCTAATTAGATGAACAACAACAAGAAATGAGCAAGGAAGATACCTTTGGAGTGTTTTCAAATGCTGAATGAATGGGATAAAATTGCTAAGGGTTTTCATACAAAGTCGATGTATTACTTACCACTCAGCACCATCATTTTGTCAGTGTTAAATCATGTCACATGGGTCGATGGGGATTAGCTGGGCAGCTTGCAAATAGAGTCTACAGTAGACACCAAACAGTTGCTAATGGTGGATATTCACATATCAAGCATCTTTTTTTTTTTTTTTTGATTTTTTGAGACAGGGTTTCTCTGTGTAGCTTCGAGCTTTGGAGCCTATCCTGGCACTCACTCTGGAGACCAGGCTGGCCTCGAACTCACAGAGATCCGCCTGCCTCTGCCTCCCAAGTGCTGGGATTAAAGGCGAGTGCCACCAACACCCAGCATACATCAAGCATCTGAACTAGGATGGTTAGAATAGGAGAGAAAAGAACTTTTCTCTCTCCACGAAAGCTGTCTGAGTCTAGTCTGGCCAAGCAGACTAGCAGGCATAGCATCATGGGTATGCTGTGGAGTTTAACCCAGTGTTGCCAGACTTCTTATACAATGTGGCATCTCACAGGTCAAGGTTAAGGTAAAATTGCAGCTTTCTGTGACTATTCTCCAAAATTAGTGCCACTGCATCCTACTAGACAAGCAACTCATGAAGAACAGCCAAGATTTAGGAGGCCAGGGAGTGACTTAGATGTCATCCCTTGAGGTGAGAAAAATCAAGTAAGAAGGGGAATGGTCTTTTTGTGACTGGGGGCGGGGGAGGGAGAGGGAACTGGGATTGACATGTAAAACAATCTTGGTTATATTTTAAACTAAAAAATGGAGGAAAAAAGGAGGGGAGTGGTCATGGCTACCTTTAACTGTCATCTTGACACAGCCTTAAGTCAACTGAGACAGGAATCTCAATTAAAGGATTGCCCAAACCGGACTGCAGATTGCCTTGATTGTTAATTAGTGTAGGAAGGCATGGTCCACAGTGGGCTGCAGCAGTCTCTGGCCAGGCAGTCCTGAGCTGTATAACGGTAGCTAAACATGAGCGCGAGAGGATGTCAGAGAGCCCTGTTCATCCATGGTTTCTGCTTCAAGTTCCTGCCATTACTTCCCTCAATGATGGACTGTGACCTGTAAACTGAAGCCAAAACATTTCTCTCCTAAGTTGCTTTTGGTCAGAGTGTTTTGTCATACTAACAGAAAGGAAACTAGAACACTGCTATAAAAGATGACTTCACTCCCAGAGGTATGTTATAAAATGATTATAGCAGAGCCAGCATCACCATATGTCATTGTTATCTGTAAACAGTAAAGCAGGACTTCAAACTTACTCTGAAACAAGGCATGTACAGGCACAGGCCAGCACCAACCAAAGTCTCCATGGGTGCCTGTTTGGGAGTATTAAAACTATTCATCCTGTTGCAGATCCAGCCACTTGTCTCTTCCAGAGTATCAGGGAATCATTCAATGTCGATCAAACCTGATACACAGACTCAAATCGATTCTGTGGGATCAAATGGATTAAAGTGACCTTCAGAGTATGCCTTATAAAATTGCAACCTAGGCAATTTATGTTTTATTTCATTGGAAAGCAATTAATAAGTCCTAGTGTACATTTCATCTTGATGCTTAAAATTTTTTAGTTTTTGAAGTGTTTTCAAGAAAATACTTAACTATAAATCCAAGGTAATAGTATGTAATATATAGGCTATGCTTTATAATCCATTAGTAAACTCTATTAGGAAAGTAACTACCTTGCAGTGGTGATGCACACCTTTAATCCCAGCAGTTGGGAGATGGCAACAGGTGAATCTCTATGAGTTCGAGAACATCTTGGTCTACAGAGCATGTTCCAGGACTGCCAGGGCTAAACAGAAACTATGTCTCAAAAAAAAAAAGAAAAGAAAAGAAAAAGAAAAAGAAAAAGAAAAAGAAAAAGGAAGTAACTATTCTTATAAGTATCCACAATTCTAATCTATTAGTCATTTTGTTCTCAGACTCATTCTTTTCCATATGAAATTCAAATATTGTATTCAGTGTTTAGCCACACAATTTAGGTTTGAGGCATTGCCATCTTTTGACTCTGACCTCTGTTGCCAGGAAATTCTGAATCTAAAATAATATTTATTGCTTAAATTTTTGTGGTGTTAAGGATCTATTCTGTGTATTATAAAGAACTACCTTGTAACTTTTTACTGATAATACTTGATATAAAGTTCTATCTTCAGATTCTTCCTTCCTTTGTCTAAGGCACACATGGAGAAACTAACATAATATCTAAAATATCAAAGCACCATGGAGACTTTTTGTTCTGTTCCTGGCACAAAGAAGATTCAAATGATTTTTATCAGTCTCTTCATGTGTTTATGTAGCTCAAACCTATTTTTCAGAGAAAAATAACGGGTTTCAAAATAAAAGACCACTCTATCCCTGCCTGTCACCTACATGCAGCTCAGGCAGATGGACTAACCCTCTCAAGCAGAGGTGCCATGGAGGGATTCCTGTGGCCTTGAATCCTTACCCACTGTTGAATTTGCTCAGGCTCTAAAATGGCATTAATGTTAACAGTGGTCAATGAAAAATTGCAATGCAATATAGCTGACTATTAACGAGGACCTCCATATATTTTAATAAAATATAGGAAAATTCTTATCCAAACAATTTTATGCCATAATTTTAAAAAGCATTTTTAAATGCATGCATACTTTCCAAAGCATCCACACTCTCTTGAAGGAATGCACCTTCACATACAATTGCTATATTTGGCTACTTATACCTTTAGGAAGCCAATATTTTTAAATAATTCCAAATAACTCAATTCACTGGCCCTGTCTGTGTCATCCACTTCAGAAAAGGCAAGCCACGGATTGATAGATTCATTTTTGAAACATCTTGGAAAATGCAAAAGTAATTTTGCAACTGAATGTGGAAAATAATTTATCTTTCCATCCTGATACTTGCAGGTCCTTTGTTCCCATTCAGAAGAAGACACAGCACCACCATCTAAAAGTTCTTGCAATTGGAAAGTACCATGTCCTTAAGGGTGGTGGAAGTTGTCGTAGATACAGCCATAATTACAAGAGACATGATTATTGGAGAGAAAAACATTCACTTTAACACCTTCCCACTTCTTCCTCATAGAGTAGCTAAGTTATTTCTCAGAAGCAAGTTTTCTATTTCAAGACCATTCAAAGGCTACAGACCTCAGCCATCTACTCTCCAGAGTAATTTTAAAAAATTAAAACACTTGATTCTTACTTAAATCACTATCCTGAATCCTAAACTTGTTTCTGAAGACTCAGGCTTCTTGAGTCACTTACTAGAGATGTAAGAATAAGATTTTTTTAAAGTGTGTGATTTAACAGAATAAGTTGCATCTAGAAGGAAAATGCCCATGATATCTCCTAAGGCAAGTAATTATTTTCAGTCATATTTTGCTTTGTGTATTCAGAGTTAAAGGAGAATCTTAGGAGTATAACAGGAAGAGATGCTTGTAAATACCTCATTTATTTTCTCATTCTGAATTTTTTGCTTGCCATTTTCACACATGTAGTCTCTTCCTTTTTGGATAATAGTTTTATCTTATTAACTTCTTGATGACCTTAAGTCTATAAGTTTGTTTTCATGGCCACTTCATAAATACCTATGAGTTGTGTCCAATGTTCAAATTATCCACACACATTTATTTTAAATATATTATGTTCATTCATAATATATTAGTTCATTTTAAAACTCTTATACTATATTTTAATATTCATCCCTCTAACAATAAATATATTTATTTAAAATTGTATAACCTCAAATATGAACATATTATAGGTATTCACATTCCTGATATTTAATTTTTAATAATTTATTCTGGTTTCTTCCAAAGATGATTTATAGCAACTTTCAAAATATGTAGAATCTGAATTAGTTTTGTATAGAATGAGAGCATAACAGATTAATGAGAATAATTATTATGTATTAAATAATGATTTTTAGAAATTAAGTAATTAAAGTAAACCAAGAGAAACTAAAGCCCCCAGAATATAGGTGAAGTCTGTGAGCACACTGGCCTCTGCACAGCCAAGTCCTAAAGATGCTGCTTAAGAAGGTGCTCATAGGAAACCACCATCCCTGTGACTGCTCAGAAGCCGCCCTCATGAGGATAACAAAGCAGATCCCATGTACAACACCTCTGTAGTATAGATGTGTTCATCTCATTTTCTATTACAAACCCTCATTAGGTTGCAATGACTTCACTGGAAAATACTGTTTCAGGAGAAATGATCCTGTGGTGGTATCAGAAGGCTGGGTCTCTGGTTCAACCATCTCCAGGTTAATGGAGAGACAGAATTTAGACACCCAATGGAGATAGGACTAATCACCTCAGATATAAAGGTATAATTTCACTCCATTTAGAACCTCTAATGATGTTTATTGTAAGCAAAGCTGAGACTTCAAGAAAGGTCCAAAACAGCCTTAGATGTTTCCTGATGGTAATTCACACATACTTGGAATTTCTCCAAGGAACACAATCAGAACCTTGTGCCCCTGGATTGAGCAGATTCCTATTTCAACTACCAAAATGAACAGACCCCAAAAGTCTCTTCTTACTTCCCACCTGGACCAATAACCACAGCCTATAATTATATAAATGTCAACCAATCAGGAATAAGCATGGCTAAAACTTCCATTTATGTAGTATTTGCACCCCTTGGTTATCTAAGGAGGTCTGAGCATGAACCTGGGTGGGAACTTGGTCTATATTGTTATTCTTTCCCTTTGTGGCTGTACAGCACATACCTTTGTGTATGTTATGAAGGTAGTAAGTCCCAGGTTTCCAGTATTTTTCTTTTTGAAAAAAGACTCCCTCAATAATTCCACACCTTAATTTCTTTAAATTTTGCCAATTCAGTAAACTAGATAAATACAAAAGCAAGGCAATGATAGGAGATGAACTGAGTGATTAGTGTTTCTGACTCTGTATGTCAGAAACAAAAAATGAGGAGAATAATTTAAAAGACTTGTGCTTTTGTTTTTGAAGCGTGTTTTTTTTGGGGGGGGTATCCCAACAGGCTGATATTATTATATTATTTTTAAGGAATTCACAAAAACAATATATGGATGCATACAATGTGTTAGTACTTTTTTTATCATTGTGATAAAATACCTTGACCAAAGACAAGTTAGGGAAGAAAGGATTTATTTTAACTTACAGTTACGTGGGAGATAAAGCTCATCATAGTGGGGAAAACATGGCAACAGGCAGACATGGAGGCAGGAGCAAGAACCTGGTTAGTCACATTTTATGAACATACAGGAAGCAGACAGGGAGAACAGGAAGTACAAATGCAGCCAGGTTATACAACTTCAAAGCCAGATGCAGTGACACACTTCTTCCAGTTAGGAACCTCCTAAAGGTTTTATAACCTCCCCAAACAGTCCCACCAGTAAGAAACCAAGTATACAAGTACATGAGCCTATAGGGGGCATTTTTTCATTCAACCCAGCATGAACAGTGTTGAGAGGATGGGGTATTTTCCCCAGATATCTTTGTCTCTTGGTTGCATTTTTAATTTATTTTGGAGTCTTCCTTGCTCACTTTCCAAAACAAATGAACTATAAATAGTTTTCCCCGAGTTGATCACTTCCTGCTCATCTGCCAAGCCTGTAGAATATATGCTTTTAATTATAAAGCTCAAGTCCTTCCAATGAGTGCCATGTGCCAGTGAGAGTCAACTTATGTTGTTCTTGAACTCAAGGCTGTTCTTTCCCTCCAGTTTCTCTTTATGGCTTACTTCCATGGTAAGTCAGCCTTGTTCATTTTACTTATGGTAGGTAACTTCTCCCTACAGATCCCTTACTTGAGCCAACATGGGGCAGAACCTGCCTTTCTCTAACCACAGCCAATGTGAAAGATGTGATTTAATTAAGAGGTGCAGGCCATGCTAAATTGTTTCATCATGTGGGGCCAACCTTAGATCTTGACTTGGGTTAGTTCATAACGTTGCTTTTTTTGTTTTCTTTACCTAAGAGGAAGTTACACTTTTTGACCTATTTACCCCAAGTCATGACCTAATCAGTGAATGTTATTTTCCAAGTATAAGAAAAAAAAAAAAAAAAACGTCAAAATGAGTAGAGATCCAAGTCAGAATGCATGTTTTTATTCTCGTGCTGTAATGGAAGACAGCATCCAAACAACTTATGACTTATTTGATGACTAAAGAAACACATTAACTTGTTATGTTATGGTTTTTATGAGTTAGGAACCTAGGTCCAGCTTAATTAGACCCCTCTCCCTTAGGGCTTCTCACATGGCTTTAATCAACTTTTCATCTAATACTGTGATTTCCCCATGAAGTCTAACCTACAAAAAGATCAGCTTTTGAGCTCATTCATGTTGTCACTTGTTAGCATCTCATTCTCTTTTGAATGTCTATCTGAGAGCCTCCATTACTAGAGAGCTGCTAAAGGTGGCCCTCGGTTCCTTTTTGTGAAAGCCTCTCTAACAACACAACTTGCTTGGTCAGAGCCAGCTGGGAAAGAATCGGTTACTAATATGGAAGTTACTGTGCTATATCAAGTAATTACAGAGCAGACAACCAGTTGTCTTTGCCATATTTTTGTAGTTTTATGCAAATGACTATGCCAACCTGTGTTCACAAGGGGCTTATGTACACTAGAAAGATCATCAGAGACCTTCTTAGAAACTGCTTGTTGAAGTATCATTGTAACAAACCCCACTAACATTATAGACATCCACATCCATTATCAGCTTGTGGAAGCCTGGTCAGTGGGCAAGTGGCCGCTTCACACAGGAGAACATCTGTTTCTATAGAGGCAGCAAACACAGTCTGGGCCAGACACAAAACCACAAGCTTTTATCTGTTTGGGCAGCATTACAGAGCTGGCTGCTACCGGTCCACTTTTCCTAAATTGACTTGGCTGGGGCAAGAATTAGATTTCAGAGAGGATCTTTGCACATAATGGCCTTTTAGATATTATATGAAGGGGTAACCATGGCCCTGTAATTTATTCCTCCCTCCTCAGGGATCCCTGAAGACGTTTGACCCTGACCAGAATTCTTTGCAAATATCGACTGATCCAATATACTAACTGAAAGATAAATGAGGGTCCTGAAAGGTTTTGCTGTGCACTGATTACTGATCTGGAAATGACCTCAGCATCATATCCTAGTTCATTTGGATTGTTTATATTAAATCAAGGGCTGGGCTGATGCATGCAAGTTATACATATAGCAAGAACAAAAGTAGGCACCCAACACAACTCTAGAAGTCTCAGTCTTCCTGACTAACTTTTCTGATGCACTTGCCAGAATCCAAAACTATATATGTTGTAAGGAAAATGATCCTATGGGTTGATTTCCCATGTGCTGTACATAATAGCTGCTCCTGTTTAGTATCTGTTAGTAATTATACACAAACTTGGTGCTGGCTAATTTGGGGCAATCTTTCTGAAATAGAAGTAAGAATAAAGATTGGTTAAGAAACAACACAGGTGAGGCGTTTGTTTTTCAGTGACTTTAAATGAGACTTAATTGGCAAAAGGTGACACACACAGAGTCATTAACAACATTCTTTTGATAGAACCTTAAAACTTGAAAGCTAAAACCTAAACTCTTGGCTATGATCCTCCATGCCCTAAACAGTCTCCTCAAATTCACTGCATATGGTTTAGCATGGGTAAACATAGTGTCAAGGAAAAGAAATCTTCTCTGACAAGGAACATATGTACAGAGAGGCTGAATTCAAATAATATCTGAGTTTAAAAATAATTATTTTAATGTTAAAACTGTGTGAGATTTGCTCACTAGGCACTCAGTGCAAGAATCCTGGCTACTAGAAAATGGCTAGGAAACAATACCTTAACCATTTGGATTTATTAGCTATTGGCAATAGTTACCATAATCCACATGGAAGGCAGTAGAATACCCTAAGAAGTCTGGAGGTGAAACTCAGAGGACACCAGAGTGGCACAATGGACAGAATAGACAGACTATAGCTAACTCTGATCTGAAAAAATGTGACAAAAAAAGCAAACTCTAATGCCACCTTCTTTTCCTAAGGGCATAATTGGGATGGATGGAAGACCATGCTTCTTCAAGTTTAAAGGTCCATATTCCACAAACATCTGCTACAATCAGTCTCAACTGGTTTCAATTAAATGTGAAATGAGAATATTTGCAATTCCCAAAGATTATACTGAAGAATATACAAAATATTAAAGAATGGTATTAGTATGAAAATGTATTAAGATCCTAGTTAGTCTCACTGATTGAAGCAGAATATTGATTCCCACTAATTGTTTTTACAAATTGACGTATGATAAATTATTTACATATAGTTAGGGCATATAATGTGATATTTGATGCATCCAAATACTAATTACTGTAGTCATTAAGGAAAGTAGCATGTATGCTTCTCAAAAAATTAAAAATAGAACTATTATTTGATCCAACAATTCTACCTTGGCTCTACAGGTAAAGGAAATGAATTTAGAGTAGCAGAGACATCTGCACTCCTGTGTTTACTGCAGTGTTAATCCGAATAACGAAGGGTCAAAACCAACTTATGTTCATCAATGGGTGAATGACGTTTCCAGTGTGGCTTATGTGCATAATGGAATATAATTCAAACTCACAAAGAAAAGAAATCCATTCATTTCTTTCCAATAGAACTTTTCAAGCCAAAAATCAAAGCAGGCAACTTATTGGTACTGATAAGGAACCATTTGCAATTCACCTAGGAGATTCACCAATAACCCAAGATGTGTCATAGACAGGATTTCAAAACTGTACCAAACACCAGCAGGTAACAGAGAACAACAATCTTAATAGACTTAGCTTGGGTTTTCTTTCTACTAGTCAAGAACAGTTTTTGTTCATGTGGGACATCTCTGGGTTACTTTAGCACAGCATGTTAAAGGCATTGAATTAATCACTGTGTATCATCTTCTCACATGGGTGCACCTGGTCCTCTTAAAATACAGTATGAGTAAGGTGATGATAGCAATGGACTTGTGATTGCCTTCTCAAGGGGAGAAGTCCAGGAGGATGGAGACACTGGTCATCCACCTGGCACTAAAGCAAGGCCGATAAACCCCCGCTCACATTCAAGTTCTCCCTCAGCCTGTAAAAATTTAGCAAAGAGCTAGCCAAGACCACAAGAATCTTTCCTTACACTGTAAAAAATAATTTATAATCAGATCTTGGCTCTGACACTCAGCCCGGAGACTGGAGAAGCCGTTTGAGTTATGGCAAAAATCACATCTCCCTTTCGGGGATATTGTTAGGCCTGTTCACAAAGTCACCAGAAAGAATTCTGAGATTGAATTGTGCCCTGACAGAAACAAGCAAATAAAAGATTTATAAAGGGCTGTCAATCAGACAACACCTCCTGAGCCTATGACCCGAATGCACAAATGATTGTAAAGGTGTCAGCAGCTGGAACACACGCAGACCGGAGCCTTTGGCAGAAATCGATATCCTGCTTGGTGGAGACGGCAGAGATTTTGGACTTGAAAGTGGTCCAAGGCAGCTGCCTAACACAGTCCTTTGGAAACATAATCGAGAGTTTATTGTTGGGTATTTGCAGAAACTGTGCCTTTCTCCAAATAAGCACCAACCACCATGACTTTCTGATATCATTGAAATTCCATAAACCCCTCCACGGAGTCCCTTTGAAAAATAGAAACTGTATACTTAAGAATGAATCTACATTACACCTCTTAAATAGGTGTGATTGCTCTGTAGACAGTCAAAAATAGAAAATATATTCTAAAAACAGTGGGTACCAAATTTCACAGCATTCATGCCCAGATTTCTTGATTGCATTTGAAGCCAATGGTAAGCACTCAACCAGACTCTGAGAATCAAGCTGATGTTCATTGTCTGAACCTCTGGTTTTTCTCCATACCAGGCCAAAGGCTACTTGTTCATGACCAAATCTCTCCAACTCGATTTCCTCATTTGGCTCCACAAAGCTATTAGAAACCAGCTGTTACCTTTCTGCATATTTACCTTCCTCTCTTCTTTGGTAGAAGTGCTGAAAATGCATTTCCAGAACCCTGAAAACGACTCACTAATACAAACGGAGACACTAGAGGGAGCTGTTTTTCAGGAGCCTGCTCATCCTGGTGATCAACCTGGAGATGGCCTGAGAACAGGGAGCCTGAGTTCCTAGAAACAGCTAAATTAGGCTTGCCGGCAACTCGGGGAGTGTCTGTCCTTACTCAGGATATTTAAATCATGATGAAATCAGATATAGTTCACAGGCACTGATGCATCTGTACCAATGAGCTAGATGGGAGTTGTCTAACAGGGTATGTGTCACATACAGCATGCAGAGTGTCTAAATCTGACTAATGCAAATGACAGGTCCTAAATGTAAAATATACATGGGATTTGAAGGCAGTTCCAAAAATGTCTAAGTGTTCTTGCCAATAACATTATATTGGTTATAGTATGAATTCCTGTTATGCTACATTATCTTATATACCACTAAAATTAATGCAACCAGTAAGCAAAGATTGTGGACCTGACCTAAATGAGACATTCATGTCACTCCCTTAGGGTAGCTAGGGAGCACTGTAGAAAAGAGGGCAGGATGTATGTTAGAGTTGGAAGACAGGGTAAAGGGCTATGAAATGCTATTCTGTCTATGAGAGACCTTTGCAATCATGAACTCATAACAACTGTAGTTACCCAAACTGAGCTGACCCTATCAATAACTAGTTAAGAAAAGGGGAGGGCTTCACTAGACCCTTTATCTCTGAACTATTGGCTCATTATAGAGTGTAGGAGGAGGAAATCATTACCTACAAGTGTGTGCCCACTGCTAAGGCCAGCAGGCTCCAGGGGTTGGTGCGGTGCTAACCCATTATCACAGAGGTGACTCTGGTTAATTGCAGGTGGTCAAAAAACAAAACAAATAAACATAAACACGAGAGAGAGAGATTTGTGGAGAGGATTCTGGGTAGATAGGGTAGAAAGCAAGTGGCAGGTGGAGTGGTCCATATGCATCATATGTGTACACATGCAGAGTTTTTCTAAAAAAGAATTTAATTTAAAAATTAATGCGTTCATTTCACCTTTACTCAGGCTTCCAAAGGGCTCAAATCTCTTGTGAAGTCTGCATTAATGTCAGCTGATCAGTATTCTTCCAGGTAACTTGTTTATAAATGACACTGTAATTTATAGGCTTTAGGTAACCCAAGTGATAGAAGATAGCTATATAGATCAAAACAAGGCTCGAGAAAGATAAATATATGGAAACTGATAGACCAAAACTGCCTGAGGCCACTTTTTCATGCTTATTTGTTCTACTCATTGGCTCCTCTTCCTGTAGAAACACAATGCTACCTGACGAAGAACAAGGATCTAATTAATCAGGTATGGTGCTTCCAGGTAGGGATGAGGAGAATGGGATGTGCCTACCCGTGTCCTTCCTTCACAGTGAATAGTTTCCAGCAGGCAAAACATCCTTTGGGTGAAACATTCCTGGAAAGAAGGAAGAGAAAAGGACAAGCATTCAATCTAGGATGACATTTAAAATATTTTATTTATTTATTTTTTGTTCTTCTCCCATACAAAGCATCCCCACCACAGTTTCTCCTTCTACTTCTCCACCCCCAGATCCACTTCCCCCCACTTTCTACAGATGGAAAAAAAATCAATGAAGTGATTCCTAATGATGTTCTGCTATATTTATAGACAGGCATGTAGTCTAGTTGTCATCAGAGAGGCACTATTAATCAGCTGTCTAGAATGAGGTGAGTTTGGGTTCCAGATCAAATGTTGGTACTGACCAAGCAAAACCAGGCAACAGGAAGCATGATCAAGCATGGGCCAACAGCTGGACACAGGCAGCCCCTCATGAGGCAAAGTAATGATAAGCTCATGACTTTTAAAAATCAGGACACACATGCTTACATTGGGATTGATAATTAGGACTGTTGACATAACTAGCTTACAAATTAAAAAGATGAAATAAGATTTGAAAAATGTTCAAGCTACAAGGGAACAAAAAATGAAATTTGATAAATATCTAATCATGAAAATTGGATTACAAATGATTAGATACAAATTATAATAGCTTTGCTTTCTTCTCTGAAACACAATACTGTGAAAGAGGTGGTAATGCTACAAATGGGTATGCTTTCAATGTCAAACCAAAATGGACAATTAAAACAAGTTATTGATATACATGATTTCAACATAGAAAGTAATCCCTTAATCACTTTACTACATTCATCTGAATTTACCTTATTTCAAAAATACTATCAGAAGCTTACTCTCCCAAGGTTCACTTTAGAAACACCAATAAAATTCAAATAGAAATCCTTTTTAAAGGTGTTGTGTAGAGATATGGCTCACAATCCTCTATAACTAGAACTCCAGGGAGCCTAAATCTCTCCTCTGGCACACACACACACAGACACACACACACACACACACACACACACACACACACACACACACAGAGGGAGAGAGAGAGAGAGAAAGAGAGAGAGAGAGAGACAGAGACAGAGACAGAGAAAGAGAGACAGACAGAGACAGAGACAGAGTGACAGGGAGAGATAACCTTTATAAGAGGAATATTATATGGGGCAATGAGATGGCTCAGTGGCTCACTTGTTCCATGGACCTATCAGCCTGACTTTTATTCCCAGAAGCCCCATAAAGTTGGAAGGAGGATAGAACCAACTTTGTACAAATTTGTCCTTTAACCTTCCAAAGGTGCTGTGGTATGTGCACCCAGCCACATTCACACACATACACAATAACAGTAAATATTGCCAGAAGAATGTCATCCAAAGCTGGGAGGAAACAGCTCAGTTTGTAAAGTGCTTGCCTTGCAAGCGTGAGAACCTGAGTGCAATGTCCAGACACAGTGGCAAGCACTTGGACTTCCAGTGCTCCAGATGCAGAGACAGGTAGATTTCTGGAGTGCCATGAACAGTTTGCCTAGATTACTTGGTCCAGGCCAATAAGAGATGCTGTCTCAACAACATCAAACAAAGGTGAACAGCACCAGAGAAATGACCCTAGGTTGACCTCTAGCCCTTTAACTTCCACATGCATCCTCACACATAAAACTGACACATACAGAAGACTATATTATTCAGACAAAAATGGACAAAAATAATCTTTGATGCACGATTAACATATTTAAAACATCTAAATGCAATGTATGATTTCCTCCAAAATAGTAAAAACCTAAAGTGACAATCGAATTACTTTCCAGGGGCTGTTGAAATAAATCATGAACTGGTGGCTAAAAGCAGGAGGAATTGATTGGCTCACAATTCTGGAAGCTTGAAGTTGAAAGTAAAATTGTTCAGAGGACCATCCTTTCTCTGTAGAGTCTATGAATCAGAGGCACCTTGCTTGCAGTTCTGGCTTAAATACACGTACTGTGGTATCAAGTTGCTGAGGGTGGACTTCATTGTCTTATTGAGTAGACTGTCAGATGTCTGGCTGTAGTAAAACCGATCTCCAGTTTTGCCTGTAAATGTGTTTTCAGAGACAATCAGTTCAAGAGACAGTGAATGCGTTACATCCTTGAGGGGCTCCCTGTATGAAGGTATGAGGGCTTACAAGGGGAAGTAGATCACTAGGGCACACCACAGGATAGATATATCCTGCCCTGGCCCCTTCCAGAATCTGTTTTCTGTATGCCACAATGTGGATTGCTCTGGCCCATCACTCCCTCCTCACCACCGTGGACTGACATCACAGAAACCTTGAACTAAAACCAGCCTTTTCTCTCTTTAAGCTGTTTGCATCAGGTATGGGTTCGCCGTGGTAATAAACGTGACTGCTTGAGTCCCAGGTGGTCCTTTACGTGCAGCAGGACCACTCTCATTTTTTTTTTTCATTTTAAGCAAACAGTGAAAGAGCCTGTTGCAGCCTTCCTGGCTTGTGAGGCTGTGGGACATGGGAGCAAATGGCATCAGTCTGACTGCTAGGGAAGCAAGCAAACTGAGTGATGTTACTTCCCATCCATCTTTAAGTCAAAGGATGCATAACTGAGACAGTATAACCGAAGCCAGACCAGAGTCATTAGGTTATCTCCATCTGAAGTTCCCACAAATACCAGGAACTTGTGGTCCATAGAGGAAGGGCAGATGCTGTTGACGGAACTAGGAACAAGGAAAGCTGTGTTTGTACCACAGTTCACAGGGAAAGTAAAGAAAAGGTTGACTCCAGATTTGAACTCAAGAAAGAAAGAAAGAAAGAAAGAAAGAAAGAAAGAAAGAAAGAAAGAAAGAAAGAAAGAAGAAAGGAGGGAAGGAAGAAAGAGAAAAGGTTGACTCAGCAGGGACCTTGAGGCTGGTATGGAGCTTTGGCAACTTTGCTGAGCCTTTTGGTGGGGCAAGATCTTCATGAAGTAAGAAAGGCCTTGCTGGGTCTCAGTGACTTAGACCGGTGTGTAAAGAGAGTCGATAAAGTGAGAGAGCAATGGAGAGGAGATGAGACTATGGTAAAGCAGAGGAAGGGGCCTTTTTGGGTTACTTGAAGACAAATGTGGCAGGATTTATGCTGATCTGGAGTTCCTAAAGAAAGCTGTTAGAAAGCCAAACTGTGTGCCAAGGGGATTCTTGGAGCTCTCAAACCTGAGGAGCAGTTTACAGAAGACGCATATGATAGAACAGTACAGCTGAAGACATCAAGCCTTCCCCAGACTAAGGAGGGTAACTTACCCTCCAGTAAGAGGGTACTCTAGGGGTGGAGATGCCAGGAACTCCTTTAACAGCCAGGTATGGTAGGTGGAGAGGCGAGAGCTACAGTTATAGCCACAGTGCCAACCCGGGGCCCCTAGGACCCAGGCAACAGCAGGCATAGATGGGGAGAAAAGGGCCACATTCCCCTTTGGCCCCCGAGGAGGTCTCAGCAGATTAAGTCAGGTCCATTGAGTTTATCAGGTATGGAGAAATGTAGGGAGACTCCAGCGAAGAGCTCCAGGATATTGGAACATAATGGCTCAGAGAGGATGACCAAGGATTACTGGGAGCTATTAAGTGAGCACCTCCTTCCATGCTTCATACCCATCCTTGATCTGTGGAGAAAGCAACTGGTACAAATAGATGGAACCTTTCCCTGCTGTGTTAGACATTGCTTATGTTTGACTTGAGTATCTTTTTAGTTGTGAACCTCTGGGACCACTTGACACTTGTTCAGATCAGATGACAATAGACTTTCAGAGTGCTTCACTAAGGTTATCTTTGCAACCCTACTACCTGCTGTGGGATGGTGGTGAGGATGTTGCCTTGTCCTGCCCATTCTCTAGAAAAGGTTTTGGCATATAGATGGCATAATGCTAATCTCTGAGTGCATGCAGATTTGGAAAGCCATTGGAGATATAAGCCATGTTCAATGGTACTTCCGTTTTCCTTACAATTGAACTAGGAATGAGCTAATTAAAAATAAAGAAAAGTATTCCCAGTAGTACACTACAAGGGTGGAAAAAGGACACCCCCAGAGGACATAAGGTTATTGGATGAAAACATCAGTGGCAGGGGTGGGATACCTTTCTGTGAGTTGTTGGTCAGAGGAGCTCAAGGCCCCACAAATCATAAAGTTTGTTTCTACTGTTGTTGGTTGTATGCCAGAACTAAACCGTAAGACCCTATTGCCATAGGACTGCATGTGCATGCTATGACTGCAGGATATGGAGAAATTAAGTTTGGACTTCACTAGAAACTCCCACCCTGCTGGCTGGCTTTTACAGTGCCAGAGGGGGCCATGCAGGCTGCTGGTAGAGAACTGTTGCTCACATTCCTGCTTATCTATGGACCATGTGTGATAAAACACCAACATGCCAGGAAAGATGTGCTTTCTTGTGTGATAGTGGTTCTTCTATCATCAGTAGGACCAATAGCCTTGCAATTGGATTTAAGACTAGCTACATAAGAGGTAGTTTACACCTGGTACTGTGAGCCAGGCCGAAACCATGTGGCTGGGAGGTCATAGTCCCAAAGGGGAAGCAGATTCTATTTTTCATTAGATGGGTCTGATGTACCTGTCAAATTTATAGCCATAAATCACATTATCGTCAGCCCTAACTTATAACCACTGGTGAAGATCCTGAGAACCAGTGACTGTTGCTGTGGCATGGTAGCCTAGTTCTTAGCCAATGGTAGACACTTATAACCACCACTTCCAAGGCTCTCAGGGATAATTGTGGAAGAGGGGTCAGAAATAATGTTAAGATTGGGAAAAGTAGAATGTTGTGTAATGGTTTCTTCCAAGACTGGAACATTCCATTCTACAGGGAAGCATCTTAAGATAGAAGATAAACCACTCAAAATAGTTTTAGGAAGTTCTTGAAACTGACCAGATCCAACAGGCCCCTCCCTCCCACTCTAAACAAGCCTAACCGCAATAAATAAATAAATAAATAAATAAATAAATAAATAAATAAATAAATGAGAGACTGAGACCAGATCAGCTACCTGGAAGAAGCAAAAATCAGCCATGCTGCCTAGAGATTTAGACCAATTGAGTCACTTGGAAAGAACACTCTCCAATCTGTTGAAATACCTGAAGGCTCTAGGTGACCAGATTTTGTGAGCGGTCACCCATGGAGAGATAGGTTTTGGTGATATAGCTGTCTTTAAGTCATTTCTGCTCCTTACATAACTCCTCATCCATATTCCTGTAATTCCAATAAAAACTCAATGGTTCACCAAGCTCCGAATGGTGGTATCCATACTTTGATCTGTTGTGGGCTCCCTAATTGGGATAAGTAGACATGTGTTATGTCTCCCCAGGAAAAGTTTTGTCCCACATCATGGGGGCCAAAATATGAATGCATATTTTGAGGGAACATAACTCGCTCCATGACAACATGTTAGTTGTCGCTGGAAATTGCCAATGATGTTAACAGTCTTTAAGACCAGATTAGTTCCTACTTCAATAATCATTAGAGGAATTCATAGGACTGATGACTACATGTTCTTACATGGAACAAATACAAAGGACAACCAATAAAGTAAAAGGGTCATGGGAGAGATTTGTAAAAAGATAAAAAAAAATCCAGCACAAGCTTTCAAGTGTTCCCTTCCAGTGGCTTTCTCCTGCCCTGAGCAGTGTGATGACACATGAGATATGCAATCTGCCTGGAAGACTCCTTAAAATATCAATGCACAGAGCTTCCATTTGTCTTTGGTCACATGCACATCCTTTGCTTGGTATGGACCAGAAACCCAGACTCTCAGGGAGAGAAGGTTTGACATAATAATAATAATAATGTTGACACACGCCAAGCACCAGGAACCTCCTTGTCATGTAGATCATCACAGTTGAGGGATGTCTCACCAATCAGCTCCCCATAACAAGTAAGGACCATCCTTTCCTATGAGCTTTCCTATGGTGCCAGATCCACCCTGATAGGTGCTTTCCTACACATCAATGAAAGGAGACAGTGAAAAGTTAGTTTTTAAAATGTGTTTCCCCTCCCAAAACACAATTACATTATTTGGTTATTCATGCATGAATATAGTGATACTGACATCATAAGCTGTCTCAGGAAATGGAACATACTAGGAAAGAAGGGGCTGATTTGGGCTCATACAAAATGAAAGCAAGTCCTTAAAGGTTTTTTTTGTTTGTTTTAACTGTTAGTATTCAGAGTAATAATAAATACTCATTGTTCTTAATTTTTATTTGAAATCTCTTTTTTATAAATTTTCTCTTGTCAAGTCAGAATTTTGAACCTTTATGTCACCATGATAAAACACTAACCCTCAGGAAAATGGGAATCAGTCTACCACAAGGTCCAGCAATTCCACTCTTAGGCATTCATACAACAAGGGCCTCTGTTCAACGATGTTCATCGCAACATTATTTGTAATATCCAGAACCCGGAAACAACCTAGATGCTCCTCAACTGAAGAATGGATAGAGAAAATGTGGTACATTTATACAATGGAGTACTACTCAGCAGAAAAATCAATGGAATCTTGAAATTCACAAGCAAATGGATGGAACTAGAAGAAACCATTCTGAGTGAAGTAACCCAATCACAAAAAGACAAACATGGTATATACTCACTCATATGTGGATTTTAGACATAGAGTAAAGGATTACAAGCCTACAATCCATACTGCCAGAGAAGATAGTAAACAAGGAGGACCCTAAGAGAGACTTACATGGTCCCCTGGAGAAAGGGAAAGGGATAAGATCTCCTGAGCAAATTGGGAGCATAGGGGGAGAGGAGAGGGAACTAGGAGAATGAGAAGGGGAGAAGAGGATGGGTAAGGAGGACATGATGGGGCAGGGGGGTTGAGCTGGGGAAAGAATAGAAGAGAGTAAGATAAGAGATAGTATAATAGAGGGAGACATTTTAGTTTTAAAGAGAAATCAGGCACTAGGGAAATGTCTGGAGAGCTACAAAGATGACACCAACTAACAATCTAAGCAATAGAGGAGAGGCTACCTTAAATGTCCTCTCCTGATGAGATTGAGGACTAATTCATATGCCATCCTATAGCCTTCATCCAGAAGCTGGTGGAAGTAGAAGCAGACACCCACAGCTAAACCTTGTACTAAACTGAAATCCAGTTGCAGAGAAGGAGGACTGATGAGCAAAGGGGTCCACACCAGGTTGGTGAAACCCACAGAAACAGCTGACCTGAACAAGGGATAGCTCTTGGTCCCCAGACTGATAGCTGGGAAACCAGCATGGGACTGATCCAGACCCCCTGAATGTGGGTGTCAGTGAAGAGACCATGGAAATCTATGGGGCCTCTTGTAGTTGATCAGTACTTATCCCTTGCATAGGAAAGGACTTTGGGAGCCCATCCCATATGGAGGTATACTCCCTGAGCCTAGATACAAGGGGTTGTCCTAGACCCTATCCCAAAGTATAAGATGGACTTTTAAGATAATCTATGGAAGGCCTCATCGTCCCTTGGTATGGTATAGGTAGGATGTTATTGGGGGGGGCAGGGGAGGAAGGGAGGGAGAGGGACCTGGGATTGACACGTAAAATAATTTTCTCTCTAATTAAAATTTTAAAAATTAAAAATTAGGTTTTATTTTCAAGAGATAGTTATTGTAGTTATTGCTACCATAGGCCTTTTGTAGAAATTTTGTTGATAGTCAGTTGATGAGCAATAAATATTTCCCTCGGTTTTTGTAGCAGAAAGAAAAAAACTGACCAAAAGCAATTTAAAGGGAAAGGGATTGTTTGATTTACACTTTCCAGTAACAGTCCATCATTGAAAAAAGTCAGGCGAGAATGTCAAACCATAGAGGCTGTCTACTAGCCTTCTCCTTTTGCTTGCTCAGTTAATATTCTTACAGAGATCAAGGCCATCTGCCTAAGAATGTTGCCACCCCACAGTAGAATGAACCTTCCTATATCTACTAGCAATTACGAAAATTAAGACATACCCATAGGTCAATCTGATTGAGGTAATTCCCCAGTTGAGACACCCTCAGAAAGCTTTGGTCTGTGTCACTTTGCAAACTACAACCAGATAAAGGATATATACTCTTCTATAAATGAAATCTTCAATCATAACAATATAGATTATATTGTCTCAGTGAGAAAATATTAATATCACTGGCTAAAAGTGGTTCTTATATGCACATCCATACAACAAGGACATCTGTTCAACGATGTTCATAGCAACATTATTTGTAATAGCCAGAACCTGGAAGCAACCTAGATGCCCCTCAACTGAAGAATGGATAGAGAAAAATGTGGTACATTTACACAATGGAGTACTACTCAGCAGAAAAATCAATGGAATCTTGAAATTTGCAGGCAAATGGATGGAACTAGAAGAAACTATCGTGAATGACATGACCCCGTCACAAAAAGACAAATATGGTGTGTACTCACTCATATATGGATTTTAGACATAGAGCAAAGGATTGCCAACCTACAATCCACACTGCCAGAGAAGACAGAAAACAAGGAGGACCCTAAGAGAGATACACATGGGCCCCCCTTCCCACCAGGGAAAAGGGGAAAGGACAAGATCTCCTGAGCAAATTGAGAGCATAGGGGGGAGGGGAGAGGGAGTTGGGGGAGGAAGAAGGGGAGAAGAGGAGGGGAGATGAAGACATGAGGGAGCAGGAAGGTTGAGTCAGAGAAAGAATAGAGGAGAGCAAGAAAAGAGATACCATAATAGAGGGAGTCATTATAGGTTTAAAGAGAAATCTGGTACTATCAAAATATCCAGAGATTGAAAGGATGACACCAATTAACATTCTAAGCAATAGTGGAGAGGCTACCTTAAATGCCCTTCCCTGATAATGAGATTGATGACGACCTTATATGCCATTCTAGAACCTTCATCCAGTAGCTGATGGAATCAAAAGCAGACACCCACAGCTAACCACTGAACTGAACTCCTGGAATCCAGTTGCAGAGAGGGAGAAGTGATGAGCAAAGGGGTCAAGAGCAGGCAGGAGAAACAGAAGCATCTGTACTGAACAAGGGAGAGCTCATGGACCCCAGACTGATAGCTGGGAAACCAGCACAGGACTGACCCAGACCCCCAATCGTAAGTGTCAGTTAGGAGGCCTGGGCAATCTATGGGGCCTCTGGAAGTGGATCTGTATTTATCTCTAGTATATGAGTGGACTTTTGGAGCCCATTCCATATAGAGGGATACTCTCTCAGCTTAGACACACAGGGGAGAGCCTAGGCCCTGTTCCAAATGATGTGACAGACTTTGAAGATTCCCCCATGGAATGCCTTGTCCTCCCTGGGGAGCAGAATGGGGTGGAATAGGGAGTTGATAGGGAGTTGATGGGGGGGAGCAGGGGAGGAGGGGAGGGAGAGGGAACTGGGATTCTTGGATTGACATGTAAAACAAGCTTGTTTCTAATTTAATAAAAAATCTGAAAGGAAAAAATTTGTTCTTATAGAGAAAAAAACAACTTCTTTAAATATACAAAGTGTGTGTGTGTGTGTGTGTGTGTGAACATATAGATATGTAGATATCTATGATATTAAAATTCCATGGGGGGAGGAAATATCTATCTATGGATATATATTTCTCTGTCACATTTTACCCACAAAAAACTCCAATCAAGCTATTACTGCTTATTACCTCTGGAATTAAGGGACATATTAGGTAAAAATCTTGATTTGTAAACTATGGTCTTTTCTATATATATATATATATATATATATATATATATATATATATCATAAATCAATTTTGTTAAACTCAAAGAATCAGCAAAACATGCATCCATTTGTCTTGAAGACAAATGCATTAAATTTAGATACATGGTGGAAAATTGGGGCTTCAAAATCAAATCTATGGATCCATCTGTGGTTAGAAAAATCAATGAAGAGTTTCCTAGTTGAAGGAAAAAAATAAGTAAAGGAAAAGACAAACCCACAATATATTGTTATGTAGGGGAGTTGTATTTTAAGAAAAGGTTTGCCATTGACTGTGTTTAAGAGCAGTGCTATGTTAGTTTATAAACTAGGTGAGATTCTATCTGATACCCATAAGTACATAGGTCCATGCCCAAATGTACAGTGTCCACACAGTGGGACTCTTGAGAAAAATGGCTAATATGAATAGGAGTCAAGGTTTTAATTGATGGTGTGATGATCAGTTTTAATTACCAACTTAACAGAACTTAGAATCACCCAAGAAGAGAAGGTAGTCTCAGTGAAGCCCTGTCTAGATTTGGTTGGCCTCTGTTTGTGTTGGTGGAGCATGGTTTTGATTTCCTTAATTGATGAGAAGACCTAGTCTTATAGTGGGTGGCACCATTCCCTTGTTTGGAATCCTGGACTATAAAAAAGACAAGAAGACTAGCTGAGCTCAAACCTCCATGTGTTTATTTCTGTCTGCTCTTGACCATGGGTGTGACTAACCGCTTCAAGTTCCTGCCTTGATTTCTCTGCAGTAATGGACTATAACCTGGAACTGTCGGCAGATTAAGCCCTTTTCACTTCAGTTGTTTTATCAGAGTGTTTTCAACAGAAACAAAAAGAAAACTAGAATGAATAGTGATGACGCCTGTTTGCTCATTTTTTATATTAACAAAATACTTTGTGTAAGAGCTCATCATTTCATCACCAGTTAATATGCAAGATCAAACCAAAGTACAAAGCCCAAGGACGTGGGCAGCAGACAATGGACCCTTTTTCATTGTCTGTTTACAAGGGTGTTTTCATTAGTATATCTGTACACATATCAAGATTGAATTTTCATCCTTTACACATTAGAATTTAAATTTTCAATGTGTAGTAAGAATCCCACCAAAAATTATGTTAATAAAAAAGAAAAAGACAGGAATTTTGGAGGGGTAAGTGCTGAGTCCAGGACGAGTTAAGGGGAAGAAAGGGGTATGAATGTGATGAAAATACGTTTATGAAACTCACAAATAAGTAATAAAAATAATGTATTAAAACAATAAAAAAGAATCTCACCAAAAATAAGTTATGGCTCTCATCATTAGAAAGAAAATAGAGTAAGTATGACTGCCTACACAATAAATCCCTGGCTAGCACAAACCTGAGACAGGTAAGACTTGTTTATCTTTCAAATTGAGGGAACATATTGCAATTAAGATAGTTGTTACAAAGCTTATGAATTCCAGGCTTTTTTTCAGAGTTTTGTTCAGAAATATCTTTCAGATTAATTTATTCAACAAAATCACATTGATAAACTCACCATTATTTATAATTAGTAGTTAAATTAAACAACTATTTTGCTAAATATCTTTTAAAACATATTGATACATCTCTGTCTATTTTATTTGTACCATTAAATCTTTATTTCCTCTAATCAGAGAAATCTGTTTGCCTATGGCACTAGAGTAATTTTGTATCTTTTAATTTCCCATGTCAAGAGATTTTCATATTGAATTTATCTTGCATATTGAACATAAATTTTCTATCCCTAAATATGTTGCTGTGTAGATTTTTGTTTGGTATTGTTTTGTTTGTTTTTGGAGACAGGGTCTCTCTTTGTAGCTCTGGTTCTCTTGCAACTCACTCTGTAGTCCAGGCTGAATTTGAACTCACAAGGGGAAACAGAAACTGGGGGACATGAGACAAAATATTTACTAAAACATTCCTCAAAGATCCAAAGCATTAAAAATAATAAGCAGCCAGGCATTGGTGGTGCAGGCCTTTAATCCCAGCACTCAAGAGGCAGAGGCAGGTCAATCTCTGTGAGTTTGAGACCACCCTGGTCTACAAGAGCTAGTTCCAGGACAGCCTCCAAAGCCACAGAGAAACCCTGTCTCCAATACCTCCCCCACACAAAAAAATGCCTGTATCAGATTGCTCTCCTGAAGGGAATTTTGATGTCCAATGAAAATTTTCTGACAGAATGACTTGTAGGATTTAATTTTAGGAAGTAAGGTAAAAATAAAGGCTGGAAACTCTACAAAAGCTACATAAAATGCTGCTACCCACAACTAATATGTGAAGTCAAATAAGATAATATAAGATGGTTGTATATGGATGTATAGAGATACACACATGCATGTGCATACATGTGCACACACATACACACACACACACACACACACACACACACACACACAGAGAGAGAGAGAGAGAGAGAGAGAGAGAGAGAGAGAGAGAGAGAGAGATAGATTGGAAATTGTACTTAGAAGAATAATACAGTTCCCAGAAAGTAGGCCAGGCCACACAAGCCAGAATGGCTGAGTGACCAGCCTACCAGTGGAACCAGTCCCTGCCACCACCTTCTCCGGGCCAATGGCATACCAGCTCATCCCTAGCCCTGCTGCCACTGGGCCCTCATCCCCTATACCAGTTGACTGTTGCCACTGAAGCATAAAACACACCAGCCAGAAAGGGTGAGTAACCAGCCTACCAGCAGAACTACACCCCACTTGGATTCTGCCCCTGGTGACCATTGACCAACCCCAAGCCCACATGGTTCCAGCTAGTGCCAAGCCCTTTGGATGGGCCCTCCCTTCAACCCCAGAAGACTTCCACTAAGCAGACCCTGACCACTCAAGCCAGAACAGATGAGTGACCTGTCTAGCAGAGGAACTTTATCCCTTCCTGGATTCTCTCCTACCCACACTGCCTTCACCAAGCCAATAATATACCAGCTTGTCTCTGCTGCTGCTGAACTCTACCCCAACCTCAGCAGACTTCCACCACTGAGGTGCAGACCACACCAGCCACAACTGTCCTCACCAGTTTACAAGCAGCTCTTCTTCAGAGCTCCAGCAGACTCCATAGACCCAGTCATATTTCATATTAGTTCCAAGAACAGAGCCATAGGCACCTGTATACTCCATACCATTAAAGAACAGCCCCAGCAGCTATACAAAAGGTCAGGCTGGTCCTAGGTAACCTAGAAGGAGACTCAGGCTTTATTGGAGACCAGACTGGACTTGGAGATCCAAGAAGATTTCTGCTTTACTGGAAGCAGCCTAGATCAATTGACCCAAGGTCCCCTCAAACACAGCAGAGACACCCTCCAGAACCTGAAGATTCATCAGTCACCAGAACCCTTGGCCATTTAGGTCAGAAGACTAGAGAGGTAACAGAAACTAAGGAACAAAGCGCTTATCCAACAAAGACAGACACAGGAATCAACACCTAGACTTATAATCACCACAAATCCAGATGCTTAAACAGTAGTGTAAGAACAGTCACTAGCAGAAGGCTATATGTCACCACCAGAAGCCACTTGTGTAACAACAGCAAGACCTGAACATTCCAATGCAGCTGAAGCACAAGAATACAACCTTAATAATAACTTTATGAAAATGATAGAAGTCCTTAAAGAGGAAATGGGAAAATCCCTTAAAGAAATGGAAGAAAAGACAACCAAAAAGGGAGGAAATCAATAAATCTCTTGAGAGCCCATCCCATATGAAGGGTTACACTCTGGCTCTGGACACATGGGGAAGGGCCCAGGATCAGCATAGGAAGACTTGGTGGACTTTGCAGAGCCCCCGTTGAGGGCCCTACCCTGCCTGGGGAGTGGTGGGTGGATGGGGTGGGGGTAGGGGGTGGGGGAGGAAGTTTGGGGGTGAGGGGAGGGAGAGGGAGAAGGGACTTGAAATAAGCTTGTTCCCTAACTAGAACTAATAAAATATAAAAAAAATGTAAAAAAGAAAAAACAAACAGTTGCCAGAAATAAAACTGTTCAAGACCCCAAAATAGAAATAGAAGCAGTTAAAAAAGAAAATAAACTAAGGGAATTCTGGAAATGGAAAAAAATAGGTAAGTGAACAGGAACTACAGATACCAACAGAATATAAGAAATGGAAGAGACTCTAAGCTGTTGAAGATACAATAGAGGAAATGAATTCATTAAAGAAAAATGTTAAATCTAAAAAGTCCCTATCACAAAATATCTAGGAAATCTGGGACACTATGAAAAGACCAAACCTAAGAAATATATATATATATATATATATATTATATATATATATGTGTGTGTGTGTGTGTGTGTGTGTGTGTGTGTGTGTTTCTTCTCTTGTTTAAGACATTGTGTTTTACAGCTTAATTAAAAATATAATGTATAATATATTGTATATAATATAATTAACAGTCATCTACAATAGTCAAAATTATCATGTTAGATTTTCTAGGTATACAAATATATATTTCAGATAGATAGACAATCTTCAAAAACTTCAAAGACCTACAGAATATGACATTTAAAATGTTTTAAAAACTTAGATTTTTCTTGACAGTGAGAATGTCTGCTTCTGGCAGTATCAATTACTTCAAGAGTATGATGGGCACAGAAGAAGCTCCTTACGGAGTTTGCCTTAAGTGTGGCAAGACTAGCCAAATGGGCAAGAAACTGCTCTTGTCTGGACTGCTTGACAGTATGTTGTGTATGTACATTCAGGACTCACAGGAAAGTGACTTCTGAACTTGCCAAAATAAGATCAGATGGTCCTTCAGGGTTCCTGATTCACAGAAGAATCTGCCGTATGTTCTGCAGGACACAGAAGAAAGCAACTGATGAACTTTTCTAGTGCAAGGTAGAATAGATCTAATTTCCTGCTTCACTGAGAAGTCTGCCAGACACTATAGGCCTAAAGGCTGAAGATGGATGTCCCAACATTACAGAAGAACATTGGGTGACTCTCCAGGCAGCAAGATACCTCTGTCATTTCTAGAGTTTTGAAAGTTGCTCACAATGAACTTCCTGTTTACCTAAGTAATATTATATCCTTCTGGGTTCTTTGATGGAGTTGAAGACTAAATACTTATCATTTTCCTTAGTTATGATAAAAGATAAATTAGATATAAAACTTTAGACTCACAAAGATAAGATAAATGATAGAGTGTTTTCTTTAATTTTCCCCAATGCAAATAGTCTAAATATTGTAACTATAATTCTTGCTTGATAACTTTTGTTATTTATGATTTTTCTATACTAAAGTTAAAGCCTTCCTTTTTAATTAGACAAAAAAGGGAGATGACGTGGCGTGTCCTTCTGTATACTGCAAATATGTGTTGCTTTTATTGGTTGATGAGTAAAGCTGTTTTGACCAATAGATCCTCTGCATATATGTGACAGTTGTGTAGCTTGGTCTATTTGTGGGACTCTCAACAATGGGAGCAGGGGCTGTCCCTGGGCTTTGACTGGCTCTTGGAAACCTATCCCTCATGATCGATTGTTATGCTCAGCCTGAATACAGGGGGTGGGGAAGGGGTGCTTGGTCTTATAGCAACTTAATATGCCATGCTTTGCTGATGCTCATAGGAGGACTGCCCTTTTCTGAGGAGGAGTAGACTGAGGGAGGGTGATTGGAGGTGAGGTGAGGGAGGGAGCAGGAAGCGAGGAGGAAGGGCAGACCAGTCTGGATGCAAAATAAATAAATTAATTAAACAAAGAATAGTACAGTTAATCACTTTATTCAAAAATATCAAATCATTGGGAATAAATTCTAAATTGATACACACAATAGTTAACTTTCATTGACAGCTTGGCACAGTCTAGAATAATGTGGAAAAGCATTTCCCTGGAGAATGATCTAGATCAAGCTGGCCTGTGGAGAACTGTCTTGATTCAGCTGAGGTAGAAAAACTCTCCCTGAATGTGGGCAACACCATTTCATGGTCTGTATCTTGGACTATATCAAAATGATAGAATAACTGAGGACATGAATGTGTGCATTTGTTCCCTCTGACCATTATTGTGGATGTGACCAGCTGCTTCAAGTTCCCTCCACCTGTGACTTCCTTGCTGTTATAAACTATAACCTGAAATACTGAACTGGAACACACCCTTATCTCCTGCGTTGTTTTTGGTTAGATTATTTCATCATAGCAACATAAAAAAATTTCCTAAGGTCGTATAAAGTCCATTTATTCAGAGGGTTAGAGAGATGGCTTTTCTTACTTGGGTTTTGGGGAGGAATCAAACTCAGGTTCATGTGCTTGAATGGCAGACAATTTATCCAATAAACTTAGTAATGAAAGCAAATACTCTCCTTGCTACGAACCCAAGTTCATTTCTTAGCATCCATTTGGAGATCCTGTAACTCCCTTTCCAAGTGATGTGGCACCTTCTGGCCTCTGATGGTACTTGCACTCCCATAGGTACAAGACACACACATGGTAAATAAACAAACAAATCTTATTTTGAAAAGTAAATCGAATTTATAGAAGAATTATAAAATCCAGGAATGCCAGTAAAAATTAAATACATATGTATTATGTTCATATATATATGTTTATAAATCCAAAGGAAATAAAATTATGTTTTAAAAGACTGTTCTTATTCATATGCATACAGTTAGCATTAAGCCAACTTATTCTATTATAAATATAACACATAAATTGGGGAAGAAAAAGTGGCAGGGAGTAGATAAAAAAGAATTGGAGGAGAGGGAATAGGGACGGCTTTTATTAGAGCACATTATATGTATGTATGAAATTCTAAAACAATAGAAAATTTCAAAGGTTTTTCTACTCTACAATGATAGGTAGGTTATGAAATCAACCTGCCAATCATTAAATGAGTAAATGAAGGGAATATGTTTAAACACACAACAGAAAACCCTTCATCTACCAGACAATAAGAAAATGCTGTCATTGGTGACAACATGGGTAGAATCTCAGGATATCATGATACATAACATAATTCAGAAGAGAAAAATAAAACCATTCTTTGAGTGATCTTGTGCTTATTTGGTAACTAAAAATTTAAAAGTGGGAGTAGAAAGTAACCCCCAGAGCCTGGAGATAGTAAATGGAAGGAGTGATGTAGAGATTTTGATCAATAGCAGTAGGCTTTTAGTTTTATAGAAGGATGAATTTGTAGCTGTACACAGCACAATCACATGAACATATGCATCTTTAGATGATTAGGATAGTTTTTATTAATACACTAACCAAAATATATGATAACATATGAGGTGACATATGTTGTGGATTATTACTTATCTGTGTAAAGGTGTGTTGCTTTTGTTTATGCGATATTTGTTTAATTACGTAAAGATGTGTTGCTGTTTCACTTTGCTTGCCTAAGGCACCTGATTGGTATAACACAAAGCTGAACAACCAACATATAAGCAGTAGGAAGATAGGCAGGGATGACTGGCAGAGAGAATAAGTAGGAAGAATCTAGGCTTATGAGAAAAGAACAAAAAGATGAGGAAGAAAAAGAAGGAGAAGATGCCCAGGGCCAGCCAACCATGCAGCTCTCAGGCAGCCAGACACAGAGTAGGAAATACAGAATAAAAGAAAGTTTAAAAGACTGGAGGCAAGACATAGATAAAAGAAACAGGTTAAATTAAGTTATAAGAGCTAGCAAGAAAGGAGCCTAAGTTAAGGCCAAGCATTCATAACTAATATTAAGTCTCTGTGTCTTTATTTGGGAGCTGTTTGGCAAGCCAAAAGAAAGCCTTCTATGGATATATAATCTCCTTACTAAGCTGATCACTACCCAAAATGTATATAATCAAAATGTTACATTGAAGCTCATACAAATAGTATGTGTCAAATCAGAAATTAAAAATTTAGGAAAATTTCAGACAACAAGGCTGAATAAGCCTTCCTTTACTGTACCAGGCACTTGAAATAATTAAATTATTAAAAAAGTTTCTTTTGGTTTTCAGTCGGGTGACTTTGGATCATGACTAGTTGGCTCATAGCCTTGAGGCTCTTGGTGAAGCAGCACATTAGGGCAAAGGCACATGGCAAAACCCATTTGTGTCATGACCACTGTAAAACAGAAGAGGAAGGGGATGTGTGCCCAATGACCCTACCAATGTTAACCCTTAAATTAGTGGAATCCAAGTCCTAGTTCCCACCTTCTGCAGATTCTATCACTACTCAACCAAGCTACTGCTCTGGGACCAAGCCCTTAGCACACTGGACTTTGGAGAACACTAATACAAACCATATGAAGGATCAACAAAACAACTAACATATTGAAGCTGAAATGATAGCACAGTTGGTAAAATGTTTGCCATGCAAACATAAGGACCCAAGCTAAAACCGTTCAAACGCCAAAATGATGCCAAATTTGGTGGTGCACATTTGTTATCCCAGCACTAGGGAAATGGAGACAGGAGGATCCCAGAGACTGATTCCCAGCCAGCCTAGTCTATTTGGTAAGTTACTGCCCATTGAGAGACTGTCTTAAAAAGAATGAACAACGGAGGAACAACATTCAAGATTGTCCTCTGGTTCCAACACACACACACACACACACACACACACACACACACATCTTTACACATGTAAACGCACATAAATTGATTAATAAATTGATATAATACCTGTATTTTGAAAAGCAGAAAATGTAAATAAATATGAAAACCAATTGGGAAATAAGAGATACAATAATCTCACAAATCTGAAAGTGTTCTATTCATTAAGACCCCCTAGTCTCTTTAAATCATTCTTCTTCTTGGAGACAATCCCATGCATCGAGTCTAAAGACATTTTGACAGACTTCGATAATCTAATGCCAAAATGTGTAAGATTATTTGAAAGACCTGGAGGATGTAAATATTGAATAGTAAGAATGAGTTTGGAGGAATTGCATGATCTAATTTGAGAATTACTAGGCTATACTATCAAAATGGTGTGGGGTTAGCAGGAAAGTTAGAAAAGTGGACACAGAGAAGAAAATTCTTTCTGGAAATGGTGTGGCATGATAATAAGAAATGGCTTATAGTAAAGTTATGGAGAGTTCAGAGAGAAAGGGTTTTTTTCTCAACAAATTCAGTTGGAATAATTACATAGCTGAATCAGTTGTCTCCAAGAATGAGCCCCCTAATAGGTTATTCAGTCCAAAGTAATCTGCCCTAAACACATATATAAGCAAGCCATACTAAATGGACTCAGGAGCTGTACATCTATATATACATATATAATATGATATATTTGATATGTATTATATTATACATAAAATATATTACATACAGATATTGAAGAACAGGCCATGAATTTGATAGGGAGTGGGGTCAGGAAATGGGGTGGGATTGGAGGGGAAGAGAGAAGTGGGTAAATGATGTAAATTAAGTACTCATCTTTAAAATTCTTAAAAATTTTTTAATTTAAAATATGAAAATTTAATTTGCTCCTTATTTTCTATTTCACAAATTAAACCAAAATTGGTACACTGAAGCTATCATAGTATCATTACTAGCACAATGATTTCTATATTGATCAAGAACAGGTGCATATCAGATAGCAATCTGATAGTTCAGATGTGAACAACTCATCAAGAATTTAATATCTGATCTTCAGTGAAACAGTAAAAATTTCCTAATTGCACTTGGATCAAGAATAAATTAATAATCCTGAGAATGACGATTCAATAACCAGGCAAGCAAACCATATTCACAATGTGTAAAATATTGGAATATGTAATTCACAAAACAAGATTTATGAATGCTAATAAACTCAAGAAAAATGAAGAATGTTTTAATCATCAGCAAAATACATATTAATGTGCTTAACTTTCTCCCAGATTGCTGAAATATAGGTCTTCTAAAATTAAGTGTTTATCACCATGTTGAACAACTAGAAATCTTATGCATTTCTCATGGGGATATGAAGTTAGGCAACCTGTGTGCAAAAACTTTGGCAGTTCCCTATGCAAATGTTGAGTATATATGTGAGCACATGTCTCAGTGGTTTATCTCTTGGAAATTATCCTAGAAATGTGAAAATATATATGTAAACATTTCTACAGAATTGTTCAAGAAAGCTTTACCCTGACAAATCAAAATTGAAAACACTTCAATATTCATCACTTAGCAAGCTGATAAACAAACTAACATATTAAAGCAATAGAACTTGACTTACGGACTGGTTAATGGCTCAGGGGATAAAGACACCTACCACCAGCCTGACAACCTGAGTTCTGTTCCCAGGCCATATGGTAGAAGGAGAGAAACAACTCCTGCAGGGTTTCCTCTGTCCTCCACACATGACACACACACTCACACACAGAATTTTTAAATGCATTCTTTTAAAAAAAGGAATCCCACTTAGCACTAAAAACAAATAAATTACTGATGAAAATATACGAAGCTTTAGAATAATTTCAAAGAATACACTATGCAAAAAGAAGCAAGACACAAAACTCTTTATCTTGTGATTCTATACATTTGAAAATTCAGAAGTAGTTAAACTAATAGATAGTGATAAAAATACCAATACTTACCTGAGTTGAAAGGGTGACTTGTAAAGGGCAAAAAGAAACATTTTGGGGTGACAGAAATTTACCATATTTTAACATTTATCACAGTCTATTGGTGTATCGTGTGCCAAATTCACCTGCATCTACAATGGATACTGAACTCATGTGGCACTTGTGCGTGCGCACACACGTACACACACACACACACACACACACACACACACACACACACACACGTGAAAGCATAAACCTTGATGAAATTCCAACACCAGGCAGGACACCTTGACCAAGCTTTGTTACATTAAGAATTTGTTCACATACATATGTGTTTTGTTTTGTTTTTTCTATTGTTTAATAATGAATTCATGCATGGGAAAATATCGTTTGTAACTTGTGAAGAAACAATGTTGTTACTGCATTTTAAGTTGTACCTGGTGGATCTCAGGTCAAGTTAATTGGCATTGGGGGGAAGTTTCCTTTCTTTTCCTCAATTATGCCAAGTTATTTCACGCTTCGGCTCCTTCCCCTCATGTTGCTTTCTGGGCCTGAAACTCTGTTCCCCTGTCTCCGCTCCATTGACTCCTACTCATTCCTCCAGGCCCTATTTAAAAATTGCTTCAGAACTGGCATTCTGTTTCAATGAAGTGTTCTTTATTAAGCCTATTTACCACACCACAGTTTATTCCTTCAGCACATTGGATACATTTGGCTCCTTCTGTGTCAAAAATGAAAACTTTTGCTCCTTGCATGACCTTCCTCTATCCTAAGTTTGGGGGCCTTTTTTCTGGTGCATAGCAATGCTACTGGTTATTGGAATTGTTTCAGATGTATGGCTCCAAGGTATATGAAAGTCAGAATCAAGATTTTTTTTGTATCGTCACAGAGAACTTTCAATCCTTTATATATGCTCTTTGAAATGGCTTTGTAATGCAGCTTAAACTGAAAATATGGCTGGAAGTTTTGAAGATAAGAACCTTAACTTTGTCCAGCTTTTTTATTGCTAGCTCCTGAAGAGGTGCTAGAAATAATATAGCATAATGACATTAGTCACAGACTGTCAAGCAATCATATAAAGGGTGGTCTTTCTTGAAGTATGCTAAGAAAATCAGGCATTGTCTTGAAAATTAGCAGAACTCAAGGATCTGCCCCAACATATATAAATGAAGTAACACTAAACAATCACACACTAGAAAGTGAAAATGTCCTCCTTATAACCCTTCCCCACACCAGGCGCTTGGGGTGTAGCCCAGTTGTTCAAGTGGTTGAGTGTCACACACAAGAACTTGGTTTGATCCTCAGGAGCACATGAAAGTCAACATATTGGCTCATGCCTGTAATCCCAGAGAGGGGGATGCAGGAGGATCAGATATTCAAGGTAAGTAGCCTGGACTGTATAAGACCCTGTCACAAAGAAACAAACAAAACCAATAATAAAAATCTAACAGAAGTAAAATGCTGCCATTTCTCAAAAAATTAATTAATGAAGGTAATCAGATGACCTTTAATATCTTCAAACAGAACTAATAATTAGAACACTAGGAAAATGTAATATGCTTTTTGATGGAAAAGTACAAACACCACCAAGAGTCTTCACAAAAGAATGGAACATGGAAAATGATAAAGCCTTGGACCCAGTGGTGAGCATTAAACAGAGGACAGAAAGAGTCCCTATGTAAGGAAACCACACTCTAGAAAAATCAGAAAACTTACAGGACAGGCACCATGGTCCTCCTTAGATGAAAAACAAGGAAAATACAAAGGAGGTAGAAACTGCTGCTTAACGTATGTGTGACTTAAGACAAATGAACAAGAACAACTGTCAGAGTCATGAGCAGACTGGTCTTACAAGAGACATCAGAGTCTTTTGTGAAGCAATGGAGGAGACTAGACAAGGGGAAGCTAGGCAATGACTTGAACTGGAGTGAAGAAATTAAGAGCACAGGAAAACTGTATAGGTAAGTGAAAGTGCAAATAGGATATATTTTTTTATCAGAGCTAATTTTCCTCATATTTAACTTAAAATACAGCTATGCTATCTAATAATTTAAAATTTAAGTTGCTGGGTATAGAACATAAATATAGGTATGATTCGTATAACCCCAGCAATCTTTTGAAAGGGGGGGGGTTTGATCTACCTGATAAAAAGTTGTGTAATGTCAAAATTAAGTTGGAGTTAATATTAGATTTTAAGAATTAAAATAGATATTTTCTGTTTAATACAAAGACAACATTAACAGATTAAGAACAAATAAGACATATATTGCATAAATAGGAACAGGTAAGTTGTGACTCCTAATGTATCAGCAAATATGTTAAACGCAAGTGGAACAATACTACAGTGAAAGCCAGAAATAGACACAATGGACTCTAAAAATACATGCCAACTACAGTACCAGTAAAAGACACACTTTGTATTCAAGACAAAAATAAAGGGTGGAAAGTCTCCATGTACCATGAAAACAATGCTAAGAGAACTGGAATGCATATATTAATGTCAGGCAGCATAGACGTTAAAAACAAAAATTGTTATTTGATTCAAATAATAACATATTATAGTTACAAAATGGTTGATCATTAAAGAAAAGATAACAAATATAAATAATTATCCACTGAGTAAAGTCTAATCCTTCTTTTTATATTATTTCAAATTGAGAAGAAATTAAAGACAGTTTTTGATAACTCTCAGGGCAGAGTCTATCTGAATATTTTCCTGGTCTTTTATAGTTACCTCATCAACACCCAATTTGACAGCTTCTTCAAAGCTGGTCATCTTCATGAAGTGTCCCTAAGATATTCATTTAGCTTCACTTGAAGCACTGATTTCTCATATTCAATTATAGGTTTTGTTATTTAATTAAAACATGTTAAACATGTAATGAGAGCATCAATGATGGAGTTTGGAAAAGAGAGGAAGAGCATCATGAACATGTCAACATATGGTGGAGAAAACCTGAGAGTCCCATTCACTCTGTATGTGGATGTAAGCTATATGTACAACTGCCCTGCTCTGTGTCTAGAACCACCAATATTCCAAGTGTGTTTCTCTTTTGGTTTTTGGCAATGAGGATTGAACCCAAGGCCTTCCTGTTAGTTACTTTTAATTTCTGTGATGAAATATCTGCCCAAGGATCTCCAGAAAGGTGAGATTTCTCTTGCCCACGGGTTCAGAGGGTTAGTCATACCAGGGAGTGAATCACAGCAGCTCAAATGGGATACAGGTTTAAAACAAAACTCTAACAGGTAGGAACCAGGAATAGTCCTCATGGCCTGTATTGTCTAACCACCCTTGCCTTCCACAGCTCCACATGTCTTAATAGTCTGCTGAGATTTCGAATTCAGCACAGATCCAATCCTTCATTAAATCAGAGCGCTAATGTCCTGTTGATCTAGAAGTGCCCTCACAGCCACACCCATACAACCCCTTAGTAATCTCACAAGGGTCTGTCAAACCAACCAAGATGGCAGTCATCAGATAAGCCTTCCCTGTCTGGCACACACACAGCATGCACTCTATGACTGAGCTATCACCCCAGCCCCCAGTTTTATGATTTTGAGAACAGACTGCATGCCCTTTTGTGGAAATCATCATGCCTGATTTATCCTAGAATATTCGTGTTAGCAAGATACCATGCTGTTGGTGGATCCCCTGATTCTTTCTTGTAGTAGTGATTGAATAAGCAATTGAACACAATGCAGGACTGTCCATCTTCACACACTTTAGGCTCTGGGATAAATATTTAACCAGAAACTCTATTGTGAGCTAGCTCTATCTAACTAAATGTAAAGATGAATGGGAGGCAGGGGAGAGTGGTGAAAAGAAAAGTAGAGGATCTATAATAATTGGGTCTAAGATGGACAAGGTCATGGCCCATAATGAATTGAGCAATACAAGCCATTACACAGTGTTGCCATCTTCACTAGCTAAGACACTGTCATTGTTAAAGAAAAGTCTTATGAAACAACAAAGCACAATTACCCATCCGTTGCCTTTGTGATGGTGATATTAGAAATATTAAGAGTTATTATTTTCTGCCCACTCTGCTCAACAAAGCTTTGTACAGAAGATAAATAAGCAACAGTCAGGACACCTCTGTGATGCTGCCATGAATATGTTTACCAGTCAGCATTCAAATTGTCCCAAATTGAAACCTGTTTGTGTTCCCACACACTGACTACTCATTGGGGATTATAGCAAAAAATATTAGAAGAGAAAGGCTCTAAGAACTTGAATTGAATTACCAGACACCCTGTTACTAGGATATATTTTTTCTAAGTTTCCATTTTCTTGGCTCACAATGACATCCCTAGAGCTGAGGCACTGTTTTCACTGCTTTGGAAAATGATGTTGTATTTTTGTGAGTCAACTAGTTTTGAATAATGACTTAGTTGAAGTTTACAGGCAAAACTTTTGATGTATTGCAAAGCAAATACAATAGACATGTGAACACAAAAAAGATAGGTGTGAGCACACCTCCCACCACCCCACACACGCATTCAAAAGACTGATATTGAAACAATGAAGTACTATAAACACCTTTTGTATGTTCACATGTCTTTTATATATACAGAAGCAGAAAAGAATGTTCTCTCTTCTTACTCTCCACTTCATTCTTTGAAACATAGTCTCTCACTGAACCCGGAGCAAAGCTGATAGCCAGAGGTCCCATTGTGTCTAAGCTCTGCAGAGTTGTGGTAATAAGAGCACATGACCAAACTTAACTTTTTATATAGGTGCTCAGGAACCCAACTTGGATCCACATAGCAAGTGCTTTTAACCACCGAGACATTTCTCCAGCCCCAAACCCAACTTAAGTATCTCCTAATCCTTAAATGCCAAAGTGTAAGTAGAAAAGCAGAGCTTCATGGGAACCTCATTCATTTTTTCCCCATGGGAAACAGACTCTAACATGGTATCCCTTTTCCTTACCTCATGCTCTTGCTCTCATATTGCCTCTTTTCCTAGATGGTAGGACAGGCTAGTGACTTCTCCGTATCTGTAAAAGACAGCCACACTTACTATCTGTGATCACACATATTGTAGCTTGCCTCACTAAGAGACACTGTGACATGTGTGCAATTTGAAGAAGCCAGCTGCTATGTTGTTAGTAGACGACACAATTCCAATGGAGGCACCACATGTGAGGCAACAAAACCAAAAGAGTCCCCTTCCCCTAGCCAGCAAGAATTGCAACCTTCATCCCAACAGCCTGTAAAGGTTCTGAATTCTCTATCAACAACTGCACGAGCTTAAATGGAATTCCTCCCATAGAACACCTCAGATGAGACTGGCACCCTGGCTGACAGGATAATTTCATCTTCATAAAACTCTTAAACATGAGACCCAATGAAACTATGCCTGCACAATGACACACAGTGGGAGGCAGGGAATGTGTGTTGTTTTTAGCAAAAGGTAACATATTTTCAAAACCAATCTGTCATTAAGGCAGAGAATTTTCTCAGTATACAGTATTACAAGATCTATCCATAAAGCTAATTTGGTGTCTGAATTCTTTAGCTTGTTGTAGTATTCATAACCTTCTTTTTCCTTATTTCTGCACATCTAATGACCAAGCCAGGCAAATGCACACCACAAGTATCATTAAAATCTGTTTCCCCCTTTCCATGTTCCTTAGTCTTGGATCCTGTGCTATTATTACCACAAAACACCTCTGACTCTGACAACCTCCATCTGCCTGCACCTCTCACTGTGGCTTCTCACCTTTCCTTTTTATCTCGTGACAGAGTGGCATTTGCCATCCAAACATGTGATCATGACAACAATAGTCTTTAAGTACTTTCCAACAGAAAAAAAAAATGAGACAACTAAATACTCCTTTGCACAACTGTCTTGGGCCCCAGATTTATATATCAAATATGTTTAGATAAAGAGATACATTTTTCTTTATTATGGAAAGGAACTACATTAGATGGGCTGGTTGGCACATGCCTATAATCCTAGGAGGCTGAAATAGGTGGATTACTGTGAGTTGCAGAACAACATAAGATATACAATGAGCTCCAGGCTAGCTTTGACTAGATTTACACATTGTCAAAAACAGAAATAGAGATTAAATGGTTTTTAATTTTGTTTTCAACATGTTTGATTCAAGCCTAGAACAAATATAGTAATTCATATTTATTGAAAGATTGTATGAAGCCATAATAATATGCCTTAAAAACAAACTTCTTGGAGCAGGAGATATGACTCAGTGGTTAAGAGCACTTGTCCATGCAGAGAACTAAGGTTCACTTTCCAGCACCCACACAATGGTTCACAACCAACTTCAGGGATTCCAAAATCCTCTTCTGGCCTCTAGGCTCTGCAATTGTGTGGTACCCATACAAATATGAAAGTAAACATTCATAGGCATGCAATAAAATAAATCTTCTATCTATCTACCTATTATCTCACTATGTAGCCCACACTAACTCACAATTCCACTGCCTCAACCTGCCAAACTCCAGAATTACAGACATGTAACACTGCACCTAGTTTCTGTACAATATTTTAATGACAAATATCCTTGAAAATATCCTTGTCACTTCCATCATATGTGGCAGCAGAAAGATTGACATGAAGCTTTATACAAAAAACTAGCAATGTATATTTATAGTAAAAACGTAAAACATTCCAGAATATCAAATATAGCATGCTGTAAAATATAACAGACTATAAATGCTAACTTTATGACTGAACAAAAATTTTCTGTGCTTTGTAAAGTTACATCAGACCTTTTGAAGAGTCTTTAATGGGGTTTAAATATTAGATCCAGAGCCTTTTGATTTTCTCAATCTGCAGACATTGATTGACCTGTTAGTCTTACTTTAGACCCTAAGAATAAAAGATCAAGGGCCGACTGATAATTGCACGTAGACATTTCCATTAGAGTGCAGCATGTAGGTCTTTGTGCAGTTGTTAATGGTCTGTTGACATCCACTATGAGAGTAACTCATAGCATTCTTGATTTTGTATACACTTACATGTATAATTTATTTAATTGACATTATGAAATTAAAATTGTATCTTATTATTTACTTAAGATATATAGACATGTCAAAGCAATCCATGGATATCTAAAAATTAAATACTGCCAAAGGGATTATCATGGGGAGTAAAATCCTTCTAGCCTATAATTTCTTTCCTTCAGCTCCACCTACTTTAATTAGTTTTCAGTTTCAATTATTTTAGAGGTCATACTAACAACAGATATTTACCTAAAGTGTTCACAGGACAATTTTAAAAGTCAATTTTCTATACCCAGAGCACTGAACAGTATCATTCCACCTTGTGTTGTTTCAGTCTGTTGAGTCCAGTGCTATTAGAAAAACATGTAATTGGTAGAGAGATGACAAAAGCAATTAGAGGAATCAAAGTTGAAGAAAGAAATGGCCTATATTAGAGGTTTTCCAGTGACCACAATATAGTCTGCCTTTCAAAACAAGAGGTTATCCTGGGGTGCATTGTCCATATCCCTAGTCAAAATGAGCCCGATCTGTGTTTTAATAATGGGCAGAGAGCTCATACCTATGCCTAGACATATGATGAGCAGGGCTGATTATGTGTTGCCTACCCTTGGAGAATTTCTCTCTGCAACCATCAGGCAAAGGATGTTTTCTCCTCCAGCTCCATGCAGATTGTCTTAGAGTTGCTGGTAGTTTCTTCAGCAGAGAGACTAGTGCTATTTACAGCTTGATTAGTTTTCTTTGGAAAAACTTGAGCTCAGAAGAAAATGTTATGGAAGCAAAATTTATTTTTGGTATGCCTTTCTGAATTTGGGATTTTAATGGCATAAAGATAAAAGAATCTGAATGACAGTTCACACTGAGCATCATGGTCGAGACTGCAGAAATTAACTTCAGAGGGCAAATGCTTATTTTCTGAAGTGAAATTGTAACTTCTCTAGTTTGTTTTTAGTGGTCACAGGTATGTTTGTGTGTATTTTATCTGTATGCACAGAGACACAAACAGATTGCTGGTCAATTTAGTGTTACAATTAACTTTTATAATGATACATTGTAAAACATATGTATGCATATGACTCACACATTTTAGACCACCTCTTTTGCTATCTAACTGACAAAAATTGTTGGTTATTCCTAAGACCTTCCACAAACAATGTCAGCAATGGGGGTGTAATTTTCAGATATGGGAGCCTATAGGGGAAATTACTCATTTGAACCACCACATTAACTCAGATCTCTGTACTTCATCCTTCTTACCACATTTATTTTTCTCTAAAATTCAGATATTCCCATTCCTTTTCATGTACTTTTATGTACACATCTATTTTAAAAATCTCATTCTAGAGTCCCATTTCAGAATGAAAGCCACATGAGGGCACAGATTTTCTTTTTGGCTTATTCCCAAACCACATGCATTTGCATATTGGCTGGCATGCAGGCTGGTTTTCAAAACACATTAAGCTAATGACTGTATGAATAATGGGTGAAAATTTGGTGTTCAGAAAAATGTGACTACTTGGGCTAGAGACATCAATTAACTTGAGGCCAGAACCAGACACATTGACACATGCCTTCAATCCTCCAAATTGGAGTCAGAAATGCAAGCCAGGCATAGTGATACATATCTGTAAATCCCGAAGTCAGGAGGCAGAGGCAGGAGGGTTAATTAAGTATATTATAGGCCAACCACAGCTATCTAGTGAAATTCATCTAATAAAGGTAATCATATGACTTGGCAAATGCCAAGTTTTGGTGGCACTGTAGGTTTGTTGTCTTCCTCTTAGATTTCTTCCCAGAAGTATCACCTGTGCATGTTTAAGAAGATAATTAAGACTGAAATTTCCTGTATATGTGAGACTGACATTTGATAGTGTTTCCCAGGTTCAGGTTGGATAAATAGCAGAAGGATTGGATTCCCTTCAACCCTCATGACTGATAGTTCATACCTCTACTAAGAAGCAGAAACCAAACCACATTCAGGCAGAGCACTATAATGGCCCAATAAGGATGAGGGTCAAATCCAGCAGTGTGCTCAGTGTTAGGCTGTCATTATGGGTCTTGCACAGAGAAATACTTTTAAATTGCATGCAATCTCTTCCAGTTAAATTCATCATTTTCTAAAGTATAAGTAGCACTAGACCCTAGAGTTAGTAAGGATGAGCCCTGGGTCATTACTTCACCATATGAGCCATTGATCATGTATTGATGCCCAAAGAATTCCATATATTCCTTTATTCATTCATTTAATAAAATGAGAATTCTACTATAGGCTATATGCTATTTTAAATTCTGGGTAGGGACCTTGTATTGAACATAGATTCTGCTCTTGAACAAATGAGGAAAAGTGTCTTATAATGCAAATAACATTGACTTCCACTGTCTTCTCTTCTGAGCTGGTAAAACAGAGACGGGATCATCTGGTAGTGTTACCAAGAGAGGAAAGGTTGAAGGTGAGAAAGTATAGCTTCATCATAGTTCACTATGATATACACTGTTCACTAACAAAATGTTAGGCTCCCAATATCTGTCCTTGAATTTTTAGACTCCATCACATCCCGATGGTACAAAATAGAAAATATGGCTTCCACGTGTTTATTTAGATTCTTTGTGATTACCTTGAAGACTGTCTATACTTAAAGCCACTAGTAAGTTGGAGGTAGTCCTATTTGGACCTTTGGTTATGGTAATAGACAAGGGCTCCTCATCATAGCTCATTTACTGAAGGGCCAGTTGCTCAACGTATTTCCTCTTTAAATGGATTTTATACAAACACATTCTTTAAGAATTTGTTTTATAGGCTATGTATGTTGGCATATCACAGGGGAATAGAAAAAACTAGCTTGTTGTATTACAAACACCATTTAAAGCATTTGAAAGATTTTGTAACAAATAAAGATAGTGCTTTAAATATTCATATAATCCCACACAAATTCAATGTTTTCTGAAAGGGTATAATTCTCTTGAAAAAGTAAATAAGCATATGTGGAAACATTATTCTCATCACGTTAATTTGTAATAATAGCAATATTCAGGGGATTTAAAAAAGTTCTCCAGAAAGGTAATTGCAATGCAAAACACTTCTACTTCTTCAGAGATGCCATTTATTAGTTCTTGCATTTACTTCATGAACATTCTTACAGACATTTACTTAGGCCTTACCAAGTGCACTAAGAACTTAAAGACAAGTTTAATAAATATTTAATTAATTGATCTAGTTTTTTCCAGCACTTTGTCTCGAGGATCTGCCAGGAAAATGACCAGTATAAATCACCTCTCTTTTGAGACCTGAAGGACACTCATTAGAACAAAGTTCATCTCTGGTCTGGTTCATAATGGGTGAGTAGATTATACATACCCTGGGACAATGGGGGAGTGAACCTCAAGCATGGTCATCTGTTTTGTGGTAGGTGATGGGATTGTTCCCCGAAGTAATAGCAGAGATGATACTCAAAGAAGGTCAATCATGAATTGCTGTCCTGCCACCATGGCTACAGAGGCTCTGCCTATTGGTGGCGTGGTCTGTATCATTCTTATACCAGGTGACATTCAAACAATTGTGCAATCACAAAATGATTTAAGTTTTAAGCTACATCCTGGGATGGATTAATCCTTATCAAGGTCCAGCAACTTGAAACTAAGCTCTGGGGCTTCAGATGATGGAGTTTGAAGATGTTAACCCAGGCATTAGGACACTTTTATCTGTCTATGTGGTGTCTTGCACCCACTTTAGCTGTCTCACTTAGAGTACCAAGACACTTCATAATTTCTGACTTAAAGATCAACATTGAGTCCAGAACTCTCCAGCTGCCATGATACCCCCTTCTACTTTTTATTGATAATTCTTAAAAGGAATTGCATGATGTCTACATTTGCTCATTACTTACATACCACTCTAATTTTGCTATCAAATTTAGACAACCTTTTGGGAAATCCAAAAGTCAGTTGCCATCACCCTGACTGTGTGTGATTCCCTTCTCTCACCATCCTACTCTTCATATTTTTCTACCTTCTCAGCATTTCTCACTATCCTATTGTTTTTCCAGTAACCCTAAAACATACCTCAATCTGTCTATTTTTTCAGTTTCTCTTTTCCTATACTCATTCAAATAGTCAATTTCTTTTAAGACATAGATCTTGGTTTTGCTCCACATTACCTTTCTAGTGGGCACTGACAGTTTCCATGGTTTTAAACATTACCTACATGTCAATAACATATATTTATAACCCTGATAAACTTCAAGTTTATTTAGCTAAATGTCTGGTCATTATTGAGGCAGACATATTGATATTCTGATACTGATTTTGGTTAAAAGGGAATTCCAATATGTAGTCAATGAAGGAGAAAGTAATAGACCAGCCTTGGGCTGGAGAGGTGGCTCAATAGGTAAGGATGCTTGCAGCACAATCATGGGGACCCAGGGTTGGATCCTGGCACACAGGTTAAAAACAAAAAGTTGGGTGTGATTTTCTCTACCTATAACTAGAGCAATATGGGAAGCACAAATAGGAGAATGCCCAGCCTAGTTCCAGCTTCAATCTCAAAGAAATAAGTTAGACAGTAACAGGGTACTGGATGTCTCATACACATAAACATATGAAAAGCTTTTAAGAATTAAAAATCTTTCTTTATAGTTATCTCCCTTTTCCTTTCTGGGGTCCAAATAATTGGAAAAAATCTTATGGATGACATTAATATCTTTACCTTTTGAATTTGTATTTGTGTGTATATATGTCTGTTTGTCTGTGTGTGTGCTGCATGCACATATCCATCAGAGGCCAGGAGAGAGTGCTGAAATCCCGGAAAGTGGACTTACAGACAGTTGTGTGCCACACATTATGGGTACTGGGAACCAAACTCAAGTCCTCTCCAAGAGCCATATGTGCTCATTACCATTTAGCTATTTCTCCATCCCCAGAAGTATTTTTAATCACTCAATACACTCCTCCCAAAGGCAGTATTTCAAGTCATCTTCATGCCCTTCAACCCATCTTGGCAACTAAGTCGACCCTTACTCCAAAATCTGCCCCTTTGTATATGACAGCAATCAAGAATCAATATATAAGTGAGATTTAGTAGTCAGTTGCTTAAAGTGCATTATGAATGTCCTCAACCATCACTGCTAGAATGGTCTTATGGTCCCTAATGTGCAAAGGGTGTGAGGCAATGGGGAGAGAGTGACCAATGGCACCTGTAGCAACATAATGCACCTCAAGAATCTAATATTTTACTTGTTGAGTGGAACAAGCTTTAAGAAATTTGTCATTTGTCTTATTGCTAGTCCATATACCAGTGAAATACAAAAAAGAAGGGAAGAGAAGTCATCCACTGAGTTTACAGGTGGTTGGATAATCACTTCTCAGGGCTGGGCTATTCTACAGCTGCCTGAATCTTTGACTTTGTGATGGGTACTGAGTGGTAGTTGTTACGGTTTGCACATTTTTCTTTATGTACTCTACACCTGCATATAAAGCTTACTTTAAGAAATGAAGCATGTTTGGCTCTTTCCTTCTCAGTCTTGTCACTAAGCACTCTGGGTATGTTAAATCTAAGAAATAGAAACAGTAGCACTTTCTGCTGGGTAATTATTGTGTATTTAGGAAAATGCCTAATTACACATTCAACTGACACACTACAATGATTTCAGAAAGCCTCAGCTAATACAAAAAGTATGTGTTCTGAATCAGTAATATGCTGTTGTCAGAAGAGCAAACATCCAGGGCTGTGATTAAATAATGTTAATACAACTATGGTAAAGAAATAAATTAAAAACATAAACAAAGTCTAGAAATACAATATTACATGTGCTATTTCTGGTTGGTAGGTTGACAAGGACAGAAGAGCTACTGTACTTGAGTAGAAAAAAGAAAAATAGCAAAGTCATGAGATTCCATGTTTTATAGATTGGTTTTAACATATGAACACTGCCTTGGTAACTGGGATTGCTTAGGATGGAATTTCCATCTAGGGTGGTATCTGAATATCAAAGAATTTGGATGCTAATATCAGCTTTAGAATCTTAGAGTTGCTTACACATATACATAATACGCTCGTTTCATAATGTTTTTCTGAGAAATACAATGACATGCACTTATGGGATGAAAGCAAAAACCAGGACATATTCTGATTATAATTACATGCAGTAATAAGTTAGTTTTGAATTTTCAAGACAAAATGATTGTATTTTCATTTCATAGTAGTTGCTATTTTTCCAACTTGCAGTCAGTCATAATATTGAAGGGGCAAAACTGAACACAAGCAACAAGTGTTGTAGGTCGTAGCTTGAATCATATTCACCAATTTGAGGGAGGTTTACCTAGCTGAAACACTAAAAATATCCCTCAGATTTATGATGTGAAAGTTATTAATGCTGTGTTCACTTAAAGCATGAATTAAATCCACCAATCTTGAAAACTTGGTTTTACTAAATCACTAAAAGTTCTCTACATCTCTACAGATGAATACATTAAAAGAGAAGGTGTGTGTGTGTGTGTGTGTGTGTGTGTGTGTGTGTGTGTGTGTGTGTGTAAAGAAAAACAAAATCAAGTCTTTTTCAGAAAAATGAATGAAATGGCGATTGTCATATCAAGACAAATATGCTAGCCTCACACAAAAATCACAAGTTTCTCTTACATTATAGATGTTTTTAATGATAACTGAAACCGAACAAAGAGGAAGGGACTATAGAAGGGAAGAGAAGAAGCTTGAATGGATGATAGGGGAATGAACATGACTTCAGTAGTCTAAAACATTCATGAAAATATTATAGCAAGCCTATTATTCTGTAAAATTAATATAGGATATTAAAAGGAAAGGGTTATATATTAAAATTATATAACTCTATATAGTGAAAATAACAAATATATAAATAGATGGTATTTGTTCCTTTTCATAATGATTGCAATAAAAGATAAGTTTCTAGACTAATGCTGCTTCTCTCTTGTTCCCCTTTTCTTTACTATTTTTCATAAACTTTTATGGCAACTTCAGCAGAACATCAGAGTGTTTGCTTAATTACCCTACACATCCATGCCTTCAAACATATTCCTAGGATATACATGCATATGGCTTTTAATAGGTAAGATTGTTTTAATATTCCAGTGTCCCAATGGGAATTGAAAATCTGTAAAAACAAATAGGAGTTTCATTATCAGTCCAAAACAACTTCATTTTTCTATTCTCAAATGACTAACTCCATTTTGTGGCAGCTGATGTACATCAGCCCCAATGACGTGCTCTGTGTGAGGACTGGGTCGGCTCATTCTGCATTGGGTTGGGCAGATGGAGGCTCCAGTCAGTCATGAGCCAGAAGCACGACCCCTTCAAATTCCATTTCACGTTTCACTTCATGTTCTGAGCTGAATTTGCATGAAAATCAAATTCATAAGTTCAGCCACGGCTTTGATCAGGAATTTTGCGGTTGTTATTGTTCTTTTTGAATTATTGTAAAAGTCATGGCAGATGGTAATGTTTTTGGAAGTGTTTGTCAATATTTGTCTCTTTTCTTCTCCCAACAATGCATGGTAAAGGAAAATTACTCATACCTGCATAGGGCCAGGCCATTATCTTTTCCATTTTGGTAGGTCCTCAAGTATTTAATTAAGGGAAATTTACTCAGGAGTCAGTTTCAGGCACTCCAGTCTAGACAAAGGAACTAGAGAAAGAAAACAGCAAAACCACCTCTGGTGGCATGCTAAGCCACCTGGCTGCTTTATTAACCTGTTAACTCTGTGTTAAAAGAAGTGCTGTGTCCCTCACTTTATGGTTTATACTACTAATGGAAGTGGGGAAGCTCTGAGCTGGGTCATGCCTGGAGTTTCCTGAAACTCACTTTCAGTCATGGACTTGCAATACATCATCACAGCTTTCTTCAAACCCAGAATTCTGTGTTAATAGATACACAACACCAGCTTATGAAAAGATCTAGTCCCAGTGGATAAACATCTAGAATGTTTTCAGCCCCATGTTTTAAGACTGTGCTACAGTGCAAAACCTCCCACCCAAGCTCATGCAAGCAGCCCTAATTAAGCTCAGTGAGTCACAAGACAATTAGAAAAGAGTAGGACAGAAACTTCAATAAGCACTAGATATGACCCCCTTTTTTTCTGTATATGAAGATAGTAAAGCTATGTCCACCATCTCTGACTTTTCTTTTGGAACACACCAGTGTGTTCCCAAAGAAATAAACACCTAGCCCTGGGAAAAACTTAAACAAATTTCATGAAAGAAAAACGAGGACATTTTTAATATATATATATATATATATATATATATATATATATATCATGTCATATATTTATATTGTATGTTTACATCCATAAATACAGTAAGAAAATTAAAGTGAAATTAATCTATTTATAAATATTCAATTGCTATGTATTTCTCTCACATGTGATTTTATGTATTTGTATAGGATGCCCTGTATATTTATAATGACTAAAGAGAAAACTGACTGACAGGATGCTATGTAAAAAACAATTATAAGCCAGGTGTTGGTGGTACACACCTTTAATCCCAGCACTCGGAAGGCAGAGGCAGGTGGATCTCTGTTAGTTCGAGGCCACCCTGGTCTACAGAGCGAGTGCCAGGATAGGCTCCAAAGCTACACAGAGAAACCCTGTCTCAAAAAACCAAAAAGAAAAAATATATATAAATTTAACCCAAGATCTGATGTCTAACAGCTATGCAGTTGTGTGGCCTTGTATATGTTAGTCCACATTTTAGAGATTGGGTGCTGGTATCAATTGATTGATTGTTGTTATTGTTGTTGTTGTTGTTGTAGGTGGTGATGGTGGTAGTGATGGTAGTGTTTTTGTTGTTGGTAGTAGTCGTAGTAGTGGTGGTGGGTGATGGTGGTAGTGGTTTTGTTTTTGGTGGTGGTGGCAGGTAGGTGTGTGTGTATGTGTGTGAATGTGCATCTATGTGTGCCTGATGTGTGACCTAGATTAACTCTTGTTTATAAATGCTTAACACTGACTTTGCCTAATATAAGGCATTTCGATATTATTTTATATTTCAAATAAATTTGTGCATGCCTAAAAGCATACCACTATACTATAGGGCAGTGAATGGTACAGCTGCTTTCTGTGCAAAAGCACCCCTACACTTGTATTGGGATGTTGGTGTCTTAGATACAGGTAAGGATATGATGATTTGGAGGGATGAGACAGACTGCCTGACATCTACTGTAGTGACGGGTACTACCTATAATGCCATCATGAACCCAGACGTATATTTTCAGATAAAGTCACATTAAAAGCCATGACTGAGCTAACATAGTGGCACATATCTGGAAGTTTAAAATCCCAGCATTCTAGAGGCCGAAGAAGAAGAGTAATGAGCTCATTCTGAGTTCAAGACTAGCCAGAACAGCGGGAACTACATTTCAAGACCAGACAGAACTATACAGAGTTCAAAACCAGCCTCAGCTACATAGCAAAAGCCCAAAAGCTCTAATTTGAAAACAACAAATGTGATTTTTCTTAATAGCTACATCTCTCAAACCTGATGTCCTTGCATTCATGTTTTTTCTAAGCATTCATAGATATCTTAATAAGCCATGAATATGTCTACTCTGATATTGTTCCACCAAATAAGTATAACGTAATCGCTAAATTACATAAAAATCATTACATTCAAGTCTCCTTTTCTCTAAAACAAAGCCTATGGATTTTTAAACAGTGGCCTCCACAAGAAGGAGGCTTTTAGACACCTGCTATTGAGGCTTTAACTACATGCCCTCTTGTGATCTAATCACTCAACAACCATTAATAAATTTCTAGGCTAGGGCCCAAGATTCTATTTAGTCCTATAATTTACAAAGCATCACTTGCATTCAACGTGTAGGCAACAAGCCAAAAAAAGCAACAAACATTTTTCTGATTCACTTGCCAGCTGGCTCTCTGGACAAAATGGCCAACTACCAAGGAATCACTATTACTCAATCACTCAGGAAAATAAAATTAATTTCTTGCTTAGTGTACATACTTCTTACTGTTGGAAAATTATCCTAAGAAGAAACCAATTGTCACTGGCAAACACATTTTCATTGCACCCAGCATCCATCTGGAAACTCTGAGATAGAGAGGTGTAAAAGTACTGGCAACAGAGATTTAAGACTTAATACAATGATTGGTATGTGGCGGTTAACCTTTTCTTCTTGAAATTGTTGATGTTGAGCATTTCCATCCTCTGGGTAAATAATTTGCTTTCATTTACAAACAGTGTCCACTAAACACTGGAATCTCCATATAGCTCTCTTACATGTATGCATAAAGAGGAAAACATTTTCACACATACAGAATATTCTAGTCATTTAGAAAATATTTTGTAAAATTACTTCAAACAGCACAATTAATCAGCTCCTTCATGCAATTATAATGATAAATTCCTAGTCATTTTATGAAGTTATTTATTAATGACAGTAATATTCTGAAACATATGAGTCTTACTTTTAAAAATGGAAGTTAAGATAAGACTGATGGAAGAAAAACACTACATTTTAGTCGAAGCCAAATGCAAAAATATTTTAAACTTCTGTGTGATCTTTTGTCCAGATACCACTAGTTTGACTGACATTCATTTCTAGTATTCAATAATGATTTTGCTCTAGAAGATTGCTTACCCCTTCCAACATTCCAGATCATTCAACCTGAACTTGGGAAGGGAAAAATCCTAGCAAATTCCATACCAGATGATATTTAAAAGTGTTCAAAATCTTTACTTATTTTCAATGAACTAGAAACCATGTGTTTTAGTCACTGTTCTATTGCTGTGAAGAGACACCATGACCAAGGCAGCTTAAAAAAAATAACTGGGGACTTGCTTACAGTTTCAGAGGTTTAGTCCATTGTCATCAAGACGGGAAGCATGGCAGCAGGCTTGGCAGACATGGTGTCAGAGAAGTAGTTGGGAACTACATCCTGATCTGTAGACAGAGAAAGAGACATTGGCCATCTTGGCCTGGGCTTTTAAAATGGCAAAGTGATACACTTCCTCCAGCAAGAACATACCTCCTGATCCTCTTAATTCTTTTTTTTTTTTTCAGTTCAAATTAGGAACAAGCTTGTTTCACATATCAATCCCTTCTCCCTCTCCTTCCCCTCACCCCTCCTCTCCCACCCCCAACCTATCCCTCACCCCATCGACCCTCCACTCCCCAGGCAGGGTAGGGCCCTCAACTGGGCTCCCCAAAGTTCCCACATCATCATGGGCCAGGCCTAGGCCCTCCCCCATGTGTCCAGGCCAAGAGTGCATCCCTTCACGTGGGATGGGCTCTCAAAATCCCTTCTTACACCAGGGAAAAATATTAATCCACTACCAGGGGCTCCCTAGGGTACAGAGGATTCCTCATTGACCTCCATGTTCAGGGATCTGGATCAGTTCTGTACTGGCCTCCCAGACAGCAGTCTGGGGTCGATGTGTTCCCCCTTGTTCAGGCCAGCTGTTTCTGTGGGTTTCACCAGCCTGTTGCCGACCCCTTCGATCTTCATTCCTCCCTCTCTGCAACTAAGTTCCAGAGTTCAGTTCAGTGTATATCTGTAGATGTCTGCCTCCGCTTCAATCAGCCACTGGATGAGGGCTCTAGGATGGCATAAAAAGTAGTCATCAATCTCATTTTAGGGGCAAGGCATTTAGGTTATCCTCTCCACCATTACCTGGATTGTCAGTTCGTGTCATCCTTGTAGGTCTCTGGAAATCTCCCTAGTGCCAGATCTCTCCTCAGACCTATAATGGCTCCCTCTAATATGGTATCTCTCATCCTGTTCTCCTCTATTCCCTGGCCCCAACTCAATATTTCTGCTCCTCTATTTCCTCCTCTCCTCTCCTCTTCTCCTCCTCTCATTCTGGCAGCTCTCTCTCCCCTACCCTCATGCTCCCAATTAGCTCAGGAGTTTCTGCCCCTTCCTATTCCTGGGGTCCATGCATTTTTCCCTTAGAGTCCTTCATGTTTCCTAGTTTGTTTGGTGAAGAGGATTGTAGGCTGGTAATCCTTTGCTCTATGTCTAAAATTCATATATGAATCCCATGTTTGTCTTTTTGTGAATGGGTTACCTCACTCAGGATGGTTTCTTCTAGTTCCATCCATTTGCCTGCAAATTTCAAGATTCCATTGCTTTTTTTTTCTGCTGAGTAGTACTCCATTGTATCAATGTACCACATTTTCTCTATCCATTCTTCAGTTGAGGGGCATCTAGGTTGTTTCCAGGTACACACCTATGAACACCTTATCTTTGACAAAGATGCTAAATCTATACCATGGAAGAAAGATAGCATCTTCAACAAATGCTGCTAGCACAACTGGATTCGGACATGCAGAAGATTGCAGATAGATCCATATCTGTCACCATGCACAAAACTTAAGTGCAAATGGATCAAAGATCTCAACATAAATCTAGTCACTCTGAATCTTCTAGAAGAGAAAGTGGGAGATACCCTTGAACGAATTGTCACAGGATATTGCTTCCTGAACATTATACCAATAGCACAGACATTGAGATCTTCAATTAATAAATGGGACCTCCTGAAACTGAGAAGCTTCTGTAAGGCAAAGGACACAGTCAGTAAGACAAAATGACAAGCCACAGAATGGGAAAAGATCTTCATCAACCCCACATCTGACAGGGGGTTGATCTCCAAAACACCAAACAATGAAATTAAAAAGTGGGGTGCAGAGCTAAATAGAGAATTCTTAATTCTTTCAAATAGTGTCATATCCTGGAGACTAAGCATTTAATTTTGAGCCTAAGTGGGTCATTCTTTTTCAAATCACCACAACCTGCTAGTCGACAGTATGGTATCACTGCTTGCAAACTCTGTCTTTGAATGTACCCACCTGACTTCTTTAGAATGTCCACTTAACTATTTATTTAAATTAGAAACAAGCTTGTTTTACATGTCAACCACAGTTCCCTCTCCCTCCCCTCCTCCCCTGTTTCCCACCAATCCCCTTTCTGCTCCCCAGGGAGGGTGAGGCCTTCCATGGGGGATTTTTTTTTCTGAGTCTGTCTCATCATTTGGATCAGGGCCTCTTAATTACTTGAGCTATAAAGAAGATCCCACTTCAAAACTTCCACAGCTTGATCATATTGCTAGACAATTGTATGGGGGCAAGAAAGCAGACTGAGCTGGGGAAACATTAAAGAAAAAAAAAAAGGTGGTTGTGAGCGAGATGGCACAGGGGTTAAGAGTAGGCACTGTACCTACTGAACCCATGTCCAGTTCCCAGCACACATGTAAGATGCCCACAACCACCTGCAAATCTAGTTCCTGATATGTGATGCCCTCTGAGGCTTTTGCAAGCACTTACACACACACACACACACACACACACACACACACACACACACACAATTAAAAATAACAAAAATAAAGAAAATAATTATCAGAATTATGGAAACGTCTTGTGAAAAATTACCAATACTTGTGGAGAAAGGTTTCCTTTCGCGAAGAGATCAGTTATCATTTCTTAACATTGACTTTTAGTCAACTGCTTTCACATTGTTTTCTGTTTTGTTTTGTGGGTGATAGTATTTGAGATATGATCTCACTATGAAGACCAGACTGGTTTCAAACTCATAGAGCTCTTCGTGCCTCAGCTTCCCAAATTCTGGGACTAAATGTATGCACTACCACACCTACCTTCACATTTACAATCTAAAGACCTTGTTGAAATCAGGACTGACAGTTTCCCTAAACCTCTGTTTTGTTCAAATAAGACTTGGCCATGAATCAGCTGTGTGGTTTGGATGGATGTAGCATGAACTGATATTTTTATTAACACTGATTATAACACACTAGGCTGACCTACAAAGGTAAAATCTGAGAGCTTCCATTTGCTTCCTAATTTGATGAAATGTCCCATCTGTAACTACGTGGGGTTTTATGACGCATGACAGTGAGAAGTTTCAGCTAAGAAGAAACTTGACTGTCTCAGAGTTATTATATAGTGGAAATGAAATTTCCTAAACTATTTCGATGAACTAGGTTTCACATTATCTTTCACGCTGATAATCCACTGCCTTCATTTCAGTAGCCACCACTGCTGTTCTCTGTTTACCAAGGGAAAAGGAAGATTTAAAAAATGTTATTTTGTGAGCATAGTAAAATACCTATATTTATTATATTTGGATAGAAATCTGCTTGAAATGTAATTCAAATATAAATAATAATGACTCAATTCCTGAAGGGCCTTGCATTTTGTTGCAATATATAGAGGTATAGATAGCACACATTATTGACTGTGTTCACATTTATTAGTGATATTTCCAGACACAATAATTGAGTGGAAAGAAAGTGGATTTTAAAAGTTATGTAAGGAGATTCAGATGCTAAAAGGTTTGGTGAGGCTTCACGATGAACAATCTTTTTTCCTTCTTTAAAGAACTGTTTAAGTTGCATTTATGAATGTATCATGTGTGTGTATGTATGAGAGAGAGGGGGAAAGGAGGGGTAAGGAAGAGAGAGGGAAGGAGAGAAAAGAGAGAGGAAGAGAGGAGTATGTGGGTGCATTAAGATATCAAGGTGCATATAGGGAGGTCAGAGGATAACCTGCAGGAGTCAGCTCCCTTTGACCATCATGTGAGTCCCAAGGTTTGAACTTAGGCTGCCAGTTTTGGCAGCAAGCTCTCTTACCCACTGAGCCATCTCACCAGCAGCATGGCAATCTCTTTTTCACTAACGAGCTTCTACAAGCAGTTAAGTATTTATGAGAATTCTCAAGATGGGGAAACATTACTTCACTGTGCAGAAATTAACTGTAATTGGGTGTTGTTTCATACTGCTGTTTTTTTAGAGACTTTCCCCACCTCTAACAATAGGATTACTTACAACCCAAGCCAAAGAAACTAGCATGCCCAATAAGAAAACTTTGCAAACATTATCTTGAGTTATTCTTTCTAATGAAAATGTTTTGGTTCATTTTTATTTCTTCTGATTTCTAAGTTTCTTTTCAGACCAGAAAATGAAAAATCACTCACACTGTAAAATGTTCCATCTTCACTGCAAGCACTCTCTGTCATAAATCAGAAAGCTACAGTAGATGCAAATGGAACATTTTGTCAAATTAGGATCCCAATTCCTTTCACATTATAGCACTTGTCCATGCATGACCTTCAGGGATGGTTCTTTTCAAGTGTTTCAGAATGTGACAGGCAGTGTCATAGCAGAAGAGGCCGTGTGTGTGTGTGTGTGTGTGTGTGTGTGTGTGTGTGTGTGTGTGTGTGTGTGTGTGTGTGTTCCAAAGGAATGTGTCAATCAGCCAAGTGCCTATAGTGAAGTCTCAAGGTCAGAAGGAAACTGAACACTCAGTTCAACCATAAACTCTCAGTGTGAAACATCTGCAGAGAGATTGAGTGGGTTTCAATCCCAGGTCCTCCCTTTTGGCATGGTACAAGTTATTTAACCTATTGGAATTTTATTTTCCTCATGTAAAAATGGAAATGGTGATAGTAAGACTCCTCCATGGCATGTTTATTAGGACTATATGAGTTTTTTTCGAATAAAACACTTAACAGTCATTGTAGCCACTTACCACTCCTAAAACACCACCTTTTCCATAGTATCTTGGAATTGTGGATCCCCTCAAGGAGTCAGTTATGGCTTGTTCAGTTAAACCATGGATAATGTCCTTCACCAGCTAAGCCCAAATCCATCTTCTTGGATTTTCATTTTCCCTTCCCTATCACTCAAAACAGGCAGAAAAGGGGGGCTTCAGCTTCCACCTATTCCCTTTAACACTCTAAAATATTTGCATACAGCATTAGTTCCAGGTGGTCAAGGAAGACTTTTAAGAGTTTACTAGGATTAGTGAATAATGTTTACCATTGTATCTTATTATGAGTTAAAAGAGATAGAAAGAGAATGTGTAAGTAACATTGATTTAATGGAGGCATAGTGAAGATAGCAATCGATAATTATTCTACAACTAAATATTCCCTTCATTGATGAAACTCTTTCTCATATACATGCACTGATGCCATGAAAATTCTTCCTTGCCCTTTGATCATCATTAGAACTTGCTAGAAATGTTGTAGAGACAAATGCTTCTGAGTGGTTGGAATTCGATTAGTGATGCTGATTAGAAATGAGGATGAAACAGAAAACAAGATACTGATTCCCATAGTAGGTGACAAATGTCCCAATTACCCATGTTGGTCCAAATACTGAATGACTCTTAGCTTCCCATGTAGAGCACTGACTACCAAAGTTGTTCGCATGACTTCAAAGATACTCTCACATCAAAGGATTTCTTCTGTGCATCAGTTTTGTTTCTTTGGTTCTGACAAAGACATCATTGTTTAACAGGTGCTTTGCCCATTTTATTGACAAAACATGTCTTTGAGGGTCTGAATACCTCATCCATATTGAAAATTCTTCCTGAATCAGAAACACTCTAGACTACTACCTAGGAATTTTGGCCTGCTCTTCAGTTGCAATTGCAAATGAGTCCTGATGTTATTTTCCTTACCTTCCATGTTTGAAAACAGATGCTCTTTCTATTATGTCTATTTATGTAGAACCACATTGCCCTTCATTTGAGGTAGTGTTTATTCCATGGTGCAGTTAACTATTTTTCACTAGATTGTTTATGAGTTTTCAAAGCAATAACAGAGGATGCTGATAAAATAAGGGACCTTACCATCACTCACTGTATGAATCATGAGGGCCTCATAACTACATTTTTCCTTCTCCCATTCATCTCTTCTAATCTAAAAACAACTGTCAGTCACTGTTCTACAACACAAATATTTCCTTCACTGATTAAAATCTTTTATCTTGTGCATACACTATTGTTTGCCTGGGAAATTCCTCTTGTTCTTTCATTTCCAGCACAAAATGTTTCCCTTGATGTACTGGCTAGCTCTCTGTTCCCTTTGTGATGATAAGATTGTGCGTGATATTGCACAGTTTAATTTTCATCACTTTTATGCATTTGTTCAATAAAATTATTTTATTGTAAGATATAGAATTAATTTTAGAATACTTTTTTCTATATACCTGTCTATGTACCTATATTAGTCTATGTACTTATATCTGTCCTGCTTTTTGTGTATGTCTTTTACATTGAACTCCACAAAATGTAAATAATAATTATTTTTGATGGAGACGTTTGGGTAGATTTTTTCCAAAGATTTATTTATTTTATTTTATTTGTATGGGCGTTTTTCTCCATATGCACCACATGAGTCCAGTGCCTATAGAGGTCCGAAGATGGCATCAGGTCACCTGGAATTAGAATTACAGGTAGTTTTTAGATAGCTGGGAATTGAACCGAGGTCTTCTACAAGAGCAGCAAATGCTCTTAACCACTAAGCCATGTCTCCAGCCCCAAGATCTTTCTGTTTTTGTAAACATGCATATTTCTCTTTGTTGCTTGAATTTCCTACAATCATCAGTAACAATAAGAGTAAACATTCCTTAATTGGAAACTTTAAAATATAGTTTTGGTTTTCTTTCTTTCACTTTTTAGAAAGCAGATGTCTAAGATCCAACAATAAAATGAAATAGAATTGGTCTCCCAATTACACATCAAATCCTTGTAAAGATCATAAAGTTGAAGTTAAGTAAGCAATTTGATATAATTTTGAATCCATATATCTATGTGGCATATATCATAGAATCCCAGATGGCATTACAAAGAAGAAGTTTCCACATTTTCGGTGGCATTATCATCTTCCTAGCATTAAATTGAATCAAGAAATAAAAATATTCATTATAGAGTGAAAGAATTTACATAATATATAATTGTGAAGATTTTTATGGAAATTGCTTCCTAGTCAATCGTAAAAAGAAATGCTGTGTTTGCATGACCAAAAAATAACTGGACTATAGTAGCTAGGCCATTCTTTATACTTTTCCATAGGCAAAACTCGGGATGAAAACCTTTTCTATAGATCCTTACTGTTAAAAACAAATTCTTAAAAATCAAATAAATTAAGAAAACTCTCCAGAGGCAGTAGAATCCTGAGTGATGGTGCATGCTTCTGTGTTGGCTGTCATTTAAAAAAATAGGAGCGGCATGACATGATTCCAGATTTTAATAGCTGGTTAACATTTGGCTGGTGTGAGTTTGCAGATCAATAATATCAGCTTCATCTCATCTAACTACATCTGACTCCAGGCAAGGACAAGAGGATCAATTCTCCCTGTGGTGGTGGAATGCTAAACCAGTACCTAGAAATGCTTTTCCAAGATATTAAACCATAAATATCCACTTGTCTACAGAGGAGCTTCCATCTCTATAGCTCCTTCATAGGCTTTTCCCTGTCTTTTCTCCTCAACTTCCCTGGAGGACTTGAGATGTCATTCGTGCCTGCTCACTCCACAAATCAAAGTATGTGTTTTAGAACTGGGTTTCCTTTCACATCCAATGAATAATCAGCCAAAGAAAATGACACAAGTGTAGCCAAAAGCAAACAAAACAAAAAATAGTTTCAAATGTTCTACTATTTATAGGAAAATAATTCTGTGAGTTTGATTTACTTTGATAATAGTTTTCCTCTTTTCTCTCCTTCATGAAAAACGTCTAAGTCATAATCCAGAATTGTCTGCTAAGCACACCAGGGATAGATCAAAAGCAAAATGAGATGAAAAACCTAATACATTTTAAAGCTCTAAATAATCCAGCTGATAATTTTCTTAAATATATGATGAACTGAATGCATATACCCATCTCCCTTCCTACGTACATTAGTCTCTCATTGTCTTTGTTATGGTTTACTATTGCTGTGAGGAGACACCATGACCACAGCAACTCTTAGAAAGAAAACATTTAATTGAGGAGAGCTTGTTTAGAGTTCAGTGCTTCAGTGCATCAAGGCAAGGAGCATGGTGACATCCAGGCAGGAATGGTGCTGAGTGTCCTACATCCTGCAGGCAATAGGAAATCACCTACTTTCACACTGAGTGAAGCTTGAGAAAAAGACCTCAAAGCCTGCCCCCACAGTGACAGACTTCCAACAGAAGGAGTAACCCAGATTAAAGGCGTGCTTTCCAACCTCAAGGTCTGGATTAAAGGCATGTGTCACCCAGCCTCTTCCAAGAAGTCCACACTTCCTCCAACAAGGCAACACCTCCTAATAATGCCACTCTCTATGAGATTATGGGGGCCAAGTACATTCAAACTACAAAATTTATGTATCTTTACTATGTGAGCTTAAGTCACTTCTTAGCTATTTGATTGTTGGACATAACATATAGTTTCTCTAGAACTGAGTTCTACCACCCCTAATTTGGCATTTATACCTGCCTCTGCCTCATTGTGATGAGGAGAACTCAATGTGGCAATGCACTTTTACTTCTAAGAATAATACCTTGAAATAAGAATATGCTGTAAATGACAACTGTTCTTTCTGGTTATTTTATACACAAAGCATTTTTTCAAGATGATAGACATACAGCTGTCTAGATTCAAGCATCAAAGACGGTTGAAAACTTTGAGGAGTTTGAAGCTTATAATCCTAGCGATCAGTATCCCTCTGCTTTGACTGATATACTGAGCCATAGTTTCTATAATACTTTTTAGATAATAGAACTTAAGGATCCCTAAATGTAAACATGATTCTTATATGTGAAATTTGGAAAACAAAACTGAACTCTTAGGAAAAAAAAAAGGATTTTCACCAGGAGCTGGAGTAAGGAAGTAAACTGCTGGGTACAGGGTATACACTTTTAGGGGCTTTTTAATGGAAAGATTGGGGGATCTAATGTAAGGCATAAATGTAGTTTATAATAGTGTACCTTATGCTTAAAACTTGTTGAGAAATGCCAAGAGTTTTTAACACACCAAAGATCACCATGTGAGGCAATGGACACTTTGTTCCTTTGTAGTCATCCTATCACAGGGGGTATGTATATCAAACAACAAAGAGATTCAATTTTTGTTAGTTGTACCTCAATAATACTGAAAAGCCAAGAACAAATAAAAGAAAGATAGGGAGGTAAGATGGAGAGACAGAAGAAAAGAAAGGTAAGAGAAGAGGAAAAAGGTGGCAAGGGAGAAGGGAAGGAGACAGAGATATGGAGGGTGGGAGAGAGGAAGACAAATTATGAGATTTTTTAAAATTACTATTTACTATGTTTCTTATGGATGTTAGTGATTGAGTAAGAGATAATTCCTTTCACATTGAAACTGAAAACATAATTGTACCACAAAACTTGTGGGCAACAATAGCTTTTCCCTGACCTGTGCCGTCAAAGTCACCTTGTGGTGCTTGCCAAAATCAGTATCAGCTCCATGAACTTCCGTCAACTCCCAGGGCCTTTAATTCCCAGGAGGACTCAATGCCTCATGTTTATGCAAAAACTGTTTGGTTTCTATGAGAATAAATGATCCTGTATTGACCTGATAAATATCGCCCCAAGACAGGTTTTAGAGATGAATATTGTTATACTAGAATTTCTTTGCTTTGCTTGTGAGTTTCATAGCATGTATTGTGTATTCAGGTTTTATTTGTGTTTAATTATTTAAAATTCATATTTTTGAGATAAGGTGTCACTACCTACCATGTTACTTTTGACCATTCTATTCTTCTCCTCTCTAAAACACCTAAACCTTTGCCCAGATTACAGAAAGTGTGGAGTTCAAGTCCGGTGCTCTTGAGAGCAAGTTCAGGAACCAACCTGATGTATGGGGAAGTGAAAGCTAATTATCCCTGTCACCCATGTTCTGTGTCTTGTGACAGAGACAGACACAATGATCCAGATGAGAAGATCAGCCCTTCATTGCTGCCTGGAGACAGATGAACAGGACAGTCATTTCCTGAGGAAAGCTGATGCATACAACCTTCTTTTGTGAACACCTGCCCATTCTCTGGCCAGTTATCTACACTCTACAGGTCTTAGTTCTCTTGGACATGGTTTTAAGAAGGAACAATGGGGAAATCTACAGCAGAAAAAACAAGGAGCTATAGATGATCACCTCAGGAAAACGTCAAAGTGTATGTAGATGTCAAGGCCTTATTTTCTAACAATAAAACTCTCCTGAAGAAGGAAACACTAATCTTTTCAAAGCCTGTCATGGGTGGAAGTTAGATATAGGAGAAATAACAACATTTACAGGTTAATCAGATGAAATGCAATTGTACCTCTATATTCACTTTCTTTAAAAACCTACTTAATGTTAATATAAATAATAACAGTTGATAGTTATATGCTATGTTTTGCTATTTGCTATTTCTAATAAAACTTTTATAATGGAAAGGCTATTATTACTTGCCTAATGTGTTAATCTATTCTCTAGATTTCCCCACACATAGAAGTCGCCTTTGCCAAATGATTAATAGTTTTTATGGTCACAATTAACCGTAATTGAAGCTGGGGAACTCAGGAGGAAATGAACAATCCCTAAAACACAGTCTTAAAACCTATAAAGAGACAGTAACACAGCATGTAGGAAGCCCGCTTACTCCTTTGGCATGTGGACTAAAGCTCATTTTGTGGTCACCATTAAGAATACAAGGTTTTAAAGCAGACATGTGCTGGAGCCAGCTTGCACCAGATAGTCAGCCCTATTTGTTTCTTTGTCAACTCTTCCTTCATAGTTTGGTGGGTTTGTTCAGAACATGGAGATCAGCAAAAACTATACGTTGGCACTGTGTTTTTTATTTTGTATTTCTTTTTCTTCCCTCTCTATCTTTCTACCTCCCTACTGCTGCTATTTAAGAATATAGGCTTACTTTTCAAGAGCAAATTTTAAATAGGCTTACTTCAGAGATAATCCTAGAAAGACATTTGGGGTTAAAATTATCTAAATAAATCCAATTTTAACAATTACCTAAATAAAACATTGTTCATCTTTATTCCAATCTCACTATCTCATCATCTATAGGCTTAATTTTCTGAAAGCTGTTTTTTTTTCCTCAATCTCACATTAAATTTCTGAGGTCCATTATAGTTTACATTTCTACCATCTTTTACTTCTTGCTTATTCACAATAATCAGGTAAAATTTGTATATACACCAAGTGTAAGTTTTACCTGGTAGTAGAAAACTAGGCTTGCCAAAGAGAGCTTAATATATAGAAAATTAGCATACTCAGAATGAGTAAAAATGATGGTAGAAGCAAGAATAAGAGAAAACTGCCATTATTCATGTAGTAATAAGATACACCATGTTTTGCCTTTCCATCATATGTCAAATTCTAACCTTGAAACTTTTTTTTATCAGTACTGGTATTCATTTTGTGTATGTGTTGTGATTCTTTAATTTGAGTTTTCCACTTTTCATGACATAGATTTGAGTCCAGCATTAATTTCATGGCTCCAGTATTTACAATCTCTAGTGGTACTGTTGAGGCTATGTATTAATGTTCAAGCTAACCATGAGTTCAGTGCCATCTTGTGCATTGTGCCATCTGACAAGGACAGATAAACAGGTTGATGGTGGTAGATTGCTTTTGAGGTAAAGTATGGCAAAGTGTACCATGAGCTAATCAGAGTAGAGGAAGAAGTGAGAGAAGGGTGCTGGCATTTATATTAAAAGAATACTTTAAGAATCTTTTTTTTTCAATTTCAGCTCACTTTGTTGGACTGCTCAACAAATATGATTCAACCACCACTCTGACTGAAAGTCTATGGGTCTAGCCCAGAGATTACTATCAAGAAAAGGATACTCTTGACAGTATAAATTGTCACCATCTGCTTACCAAAACTTTGGGGTCCATGATTAATAAGTACTTGGGATTTTATGTTGCATGGCATAAGTTTATGCTTCCAGGATCACTGGTCAGACCCCAGAGAATGATGAACTCACAGAGCTCTATCATAGTGGTCTATGAAAGAAAGGCGCTAAAGATCCACACCGCCTGTGTTTCTTTTGTGTCTCAGGATGGAATTCCATCCTCTGTAGAGCAGACTTCCCAAACATTCAAGTGAGTGGAGTTTCCAAGTCCTAGAATCCATTACTGCTTCCTGAGTCTCCCAAACTGTACGATCAACAGGCAAGACAGGCAAGACAAATATTAGAAAAAAACAGGTGATTACATCTCTGATGACTAGAAAAGGATCTCAACAAACACAGACATGTTTGATAAGTGCTTGGATAAGTAAATCAATGATGACCCTGTGCTTCTGTAGAAACCCAATTTGGTTGGTCAGTTTAGACCTCTGTGTCTCTAATTACAATACCACCTATTTTTGATAAGTGCTTGGATAAGTAAATCAATGATGACCCTGTGCTTCTGTGGAAACCCAATTTGGTTGGTCAGTTTAGACCTCTGTGTCTCTAATTACAATACCACCTATTTCTGTGTTCTGAATAATTATGCTCCATTCCCAATGCACATGTTGCCACTTATTCTCCAAAGCAACCATGTAAAGATTCTGCTTGCTTTTAGGAGACAATTAGGTCATGAGAGCTCTCTCTTCATGAGTAGGAGTAGTGCCGTTATGAAATAGTCCCATTAGAATGGTTAATATTGTCTACCATGCAACAGAGCAGCACAAAGACTGTATTTACAAACAGAAAGTCATCCCCCTGCCAAGCACTGATTGTCCTGGCTCCTAGGACTTGGATGAATTCTCACAGACTAAGTAATACACTTCTATTGTTTATAAACTTCCTTGTCTGAGTTACTTTACCATAGCAACTTAAATGAAATAAGCCTTCTACTCACAAAAATCTTGTTAGGAGGAAAATTTAAATAACAAATACAATCTTTCAGAACTGTGAATTAATTTTATTCTAGCCATTTATAACTATCACATATTTCTCCAGAAATAATGGTTTGAATTATTGCTAGCTCCTCAATCCAGTTCTAACCAGATTAAAAACAGATCAAACATTCTTCAAGAAATCTGCAGTCTTAGAATAAGAACTTTATTTCCATTCTCTTTTTATTCTGATGATGAAGCTGACCTCATCATGGTTGCCTGGCCTCCATCAAGAAACACCTCATTTGGCATTATTGGCTTGTATGCATGCTGAAGCACAGCTTCCCCAGAAGGTAATGTAATTGGGACTGCATGGAGGTGGCCATCACTCTGTGAGAAATCCTGTTGATGTAACTGAGTCTTAACTGCAAAATCCTACTTGTCTTCATCTGGCTACTTTAAAAAGAAAGAGATGAGGGGAGATAGAGTTGTGTATGTACTCATAGGGGTCTTGGACTTAGTGGCCCCCATATTTTCAATCGGAAATAATTGAAAACAAATTTGCCCCAGATAATTTGAGATAGGTGAGTCACCACAAAAAACTCACAGGGCCAATAATGGTAATTAATGAAATATATAAGCAAACATCTTCCGTTATTAATTGAATGTGTTACATAACCACATAGAAAAAGAATGGGTCTTAATAAAATGTATTTCAGTGAAATACAATTCCAGAAGGAAAACTGAAATAAAACTAATGTATAGAATGTCAAACATTGAAGTAAATTCCATTAATCTTAAAGTATTAGAAAATATTTTGACAAATTCTGTCAAGAAAACTAGGTGTACATTTAGGTAGAATGATTGTATTAATAATTACAGAAACAAGAGTCAAGAGCTAACTGATCACTTCATGAAGAGCCACAAATTAACATTATGCCTGTCCTTCAGGATAATAAGAATGTCATTGTTCATGTTAAGTGTTGATAGAAATATTTATAAGTATTTTGACCTATGTCTATGTGACAGAGGCATGCACATGTGGCTATTGGAGGGAAATATGTTCCAATGTAATGCATACCATGTAGGGCAGCTCTTTCCAATCAAAGTCAAATATTACTGAAGGATTATTTAATAATGTGGTTTCTTCCACTTAGTGGGAATAGACTGCATTGGCATCTGTTGTAGTAGATTGCTGATGTAACAGTTTTTCCCTGAGGGATAACTCAGATATGTTGACAAAGGCACTCACTGTGGATCTAGCATTTCAAAATAGATTTTAGTTGACTGTGTACATTTACTTAGAATCCTAGGTAAACCTTGCGCTCCTCAGAGATCTTAGAAGCCATCTGATTCTCTAGCATGCTCCTCATTTACTCATGGCTGTTCTTGGCATTTTTTCAACCTACATTAAAAACTTTAACAGAAAGCATTGTGTGTGTGTGTGTGTGTGTGTGTGTGTGTGTGTGTGTGTGTACAATAAGATGTATTAAATCGTTTATTTAGAATTCATCTTACAGATCTGTGCATGGTGGTGCACATCTTTGCTAGTCTACAAAGAAAGTGCTGGAACAACTAGTGCTACTTAGAGAAACCCTGTCTTGAAAAAAAAGAAACAGCAACAACAAAAAAACAACAAAAAAAAAACAAAAAATCATCTTAGAAATAAGGTGAATTAGACAATTGGCTTTAAATTATTTAATTTCTAAAATGTCTCTGAGCACATGTTTGCTTGCAGGTGCACATATTGGTGTGTGTACACATGAGTGTGGAGGCTTATAGGACAATTTCAGGTGTCATCCTCAGGAAAGTCATGAGATTGGGTCTTTCTTTAACCTTCATCTCACTAATTAGGCTAGACTCGATGGCGAGGAAGCCCCAGAGGTCCTCTTGACTATTTCTCCTCGGTGTGGGTATCACACTCGTGCATCACCATGCCAAGCAGTGTTACATGAATTCTGGGATCTAACACAGCTCTTCTTGCTAACAAGGCAAAAGCTTTGCCAACTAAGCTACTCCCCAGCTCTTAAAATTTTATTGGCAAACAACATTATTTTAATATAGCAATGTTTAATTGCAAACTCACTTCCAAAAGGCAATTACAAATCCTAATTTTATACTGTTTTACAACCTTCAACACATTTGTCAACAATTGCTAGTTGAGATTAGCCTTGGTAATCTGAATTCCCCATCCTTTATCACAATCACAAAAGTGATGAACCATACAAGTCCATACTAAATACCAACTGTAAAATGAATGAGAGAAAAACAATCAGAAGATGATTAATGTATCTACAACCCATTCCTATTTGTATTTTGGATAGAACTGGCTGGCCATCTTGGCTTGCTTCCTTTTTCAAATTTTTCAAAAACAGAGAACTCCCCAAAGAAAAAGGCAGGTCGATTATACCAAGTTGTGGACTCTCGGACTGCACATCATAAATCATTTTAACTTGCCTGCCTCTCTGAGTCTTCTGATTCCTTCTTCACTATACAAAGGTATTTTTGCTTCATTTATTTGGTACACTATCATTTGATCATGGCTTCACAGGGTCAAGAAAGCTCTTTAGGATCAGCTCCAGGTGTTTTTACTGAAATGTTAACTCCTGAATTATGGTATAGTATGGTATAGTATGATTATGTTCAGAAATTCTGCCATGGCCAGACTAGATGTGACACATCACACACACACACACACACACAGAGAGAGAGAGAGAGAGAGAGAGAGGGGGGGGGAGAAAAGGAGAAAGAGGGAAAGAGACCTAAAACCCTGCAAATTCATTCCTATCCAAAAACACCTTGTTTTTAATTGATATACACTAACAATGTCATGAATCCAGTTTTCTGTGTTGGCCCATGGGAAAAGGTCCTATTCAGTCTCACTCATAATATGTTGGTTTGGGAACTGCCCCTGCTACAGACTTAAAGGCAGTAAGTGGCAGTAGAGACAGAACAAGATTTACCTAGTAATGCATCTACTTTCAGTAGAGCCTTTTTCTGGTCTCTAAGTAGAAAAGCCAGTTTCCTCTTTCAAAAAAGGAGAGGGGTGGAGACTTTGGAGATCACAGAGACTTGTATTTATTTATAGCTATATACCTGCAGGCAAGTCTGAAGAATCTACTTTTATTAGAACCATAGCATTTCCATGGAATAGACTGTACTTACACATTTAATATTTTTCAGGAAGTTTTGACCTTCTGTAAAGGTTAGAGGGCAGCTTATGGGAATGAGGACTCTCCTTCGACCAGACCATGTGAGTTTTCTCCTTTGACCATGTGAGTCCTCTCTAGTACCATACTAACTTCCAGGTATAGAACGCAAGCTTGGTGGCAAGTGCCTTTACCCACTGAGCCATCTCACTGCCCAGATATGTACTTTTTAAAGTAAGATGACAGACCTAGAAAGATGACTAAGTTATTAATAGCACTTTATGCTCTTCCAGAGGACCCAAATTTGGTACTCCTCACTCATGTCAGGTGGCTCACAACAGTCTATACCTCCAGTTACAAGAGAACTGACACCTCTGATCTCCTACAAAGCCACCTACACTTACATGCCCATATCCTCATGCAGAAACACACCTACACATAACTAAAATAATAAAAAGAAATTCTAAAGTCAAATAAGAAAAGCCTCTTTATCAAATGCTATGGGGAAAATTGGGTAGTCACATGTAGGAGACTAAAGCCAGATCCATAACTCTCACCTGACACAAAATAAATTCAAAGTGGGTGGAAGACCTTTAGTGTAAGACCTGGACCTTTGAAACTGCCAAGGAAATCACAGGGAAACATTTGAAGACATGGGCTAGGCAATCACTTTCTGAAAACAACTTTATTAGTACAAGAAATAATTTTAAGAATTCACAATAAGATCATGTGAAACTCAAAAGCTCCTGCGTAGCAAAGAAACAATAGCCATAATTAAGAGTCTGCCTACAGAATAGGAATAAGTCCTTGTTAATTATACATCAAATAGGAGATTAGCATCTAGGAATAGGAACTGCAAACATCTAATTCCTAAAAAGAAAATCTCCCTGTCAATAAATAGGCCAGTGAACTGAACTGATAGTTTTCAAAGTACTACAAATGACCAGCATGTATTTCAAAAATATTGAACATCCTGAGCCATCAGGGAAATGCACATTAACACTGATTTGAGATTCTACCTCATTCCACTAACAATGGTTATTGACAAGCAAACAAATGCCAGCTCAGAAGTTGGGATGGAGGAGGAACCCTGATTTACTACTGGTGAGAGTATGAGATGATGTAACCACTATGAAAATCAGAATGGAGATTTCTCAGAAGTTATATCTGTAGACCCCAGGATGTTTTGACTTCATGCGGAAATACTTGGTATCCATGTTTATAGCTGCTTTATTCACAGGAGCCTCAGTGTCCAACAGCAGGCTCAGGGATAAAAAAATCATGGTATAAACACACAAAAATGGAATTTTACTCAAATGTGATTAAAAATGAAACTATGACACCTGTGGGGAAATGAATAGTACTAGAATTTGTTAAGCAAAGTATTGCAGAAAGACAAATTCCACATATTCTTTCTCATGTGCAGATCTTAGGAGGGTGTGTGTGTGTGTGTGTGTGTGTGTGTGTGTGTGTGTGTGCGTGCGTGTGTGTGTGTGTTGAGTGTAAGTCATAAAACTAGAAAAAGGACCATGAAACAAAAAAATCTCTTAAGGCAGGAATGAGGGGGAGGAGAGTGCTACCATACATATGGCATGGGCATGGGTTGGGTTCTACTATGGGGAAAAGGGGTGAGCAGGAGGTGGGCAATGGGCAGGGAAAGTGCAAGGGGAGTGGAAGAGTATGATCAACTAAAAAATAGGAATTAAAAGGTCATAATGAAATTCTTTACTTTCTACGTTAACTTAAAAATAAATAAGTAAATAAATAAAAACATGAAAGTAAAAAGCAAAAGAAGACAAAAATGAGGTATATGGACACAATAGAATATTATTTAGCAATAAAGAAAAATAAAATCTTGACAATAGGAAGTGAGTAGAAACAAAGATCATTAGGTTAAGAAAATTAATACAGACTTGGAAACAAATTTCCTGTTTTACCTCAAACCCATCTAGATTGTGTGTGTGTGTGTGTGTGTGTGTGTGTGTGTGTGTGTGTGTGTGTGTGTGTGTGTGTGTGTGATGAAAGCTAAAAGAGGACCAAGAGAGCAGCAGAAGAAATCTTCAGGATGGGATAACAATGGAAGGCATGTGGCATGAATGTAGAAGCATGGCCACTTGAAAATGGAGAGAGGACTAGCAAGAGAGGAAAAGGCTAAGAGAGGGACTGAGGGTAGAGGGTTGAATAAGGACTAAGTATTATGGCACACATATATGCCAAAATGAAATCATCATGTTGTTTGCTAACAAAAATTAATTAATATATTTTGTATACATTTTAATTTAAATTAAAAATAATCTTATTTTACGTATCAATCCCAGTTCCCTCTCCCTCCAAGCCTCCCACCAACCCCCTATCCCACTCCCCAGGAAGGGTAAGGCCTTCCATGAAGGATCACAAAAGTCTGTCACACAATTGGAACAGGGTCTAGGCCTTCTCCCATGTATCTAGGCTGAGAGTATCCCTCCATAGGGAATGGGCTCCCAAAGTCCATTCGTGCATTGGGGTTAAATGCTGGTTCCACTGCCAAAGGCCTATGGACTGCCCAGGCCTCCCAATTGATACCCATGCTCAGAGGGCCTGGTTCAGTCTTATTCTGGTTCCCCAGCTGTCAGACTATGGTCCTTGAGCTCCAACTTGCTCAGGTCAGCTGTTTCTGTGGGTTTCCCCAGCATGGTCTTGACACTTCTGCTTGTCACTCCTCCCTCTCCACAACTAGATTCCAGGAGTTTGGCTCAGTTCCTAGCTGTGGGTCTCTGCTTCTGCTTCTATCAGCTACTAGGTGAAGCTTTAGGATGGCATTTAAGGTTGTCATCAATCTTTTTATAGGGGAAGGGCATTTAGCAAATGACCAAAACAAACACCTAAAGCCTAGTTTTTAGCATATTGTTTTTAGAGGTACAGGGGAATCTTACTCATACTGAAGTTGAGGGATTTCACAGTGTTTTAGTGGACAGTTCAATGTCCTGAAATTGTCATCTCTGTTTTATCAGAAACCAGTGAAATGCCATCAGTTGGTGCATAGCAAGATTTGCTCAGCCTCTGTGAACATGAGCCAGTTTCTAAGTTAGACTGGCCACTGTATGCTAAGGATCACTACCATTGCACCCCTCTGTAGCAATCACCAGTGGTAAGGTCACCAAAATTCTTATGTGGGTGACTAGCCCCAGTCTTAAAATCCATCTGGAGGATGTGTACTTCATAAATCCCTGTTGTGGTAAAGATGTATCTGCTGTGATTTGTGAAATTAAAAGCTGAACAGCCAATTTCTAGGCAGGAAGTTTAGTCGGAATTCTGGGAGAGAAAGGAAGAGCAGGAGGAATCAAGGCACACAGGAAATGCCAACAGACATGGAGGGAGTCAGACATACAGAATGAAAGAAAGGTAAAAAGCCACATGATAAAACATATATTAGTAGAAATGGGTTAATTGAAGTATAGAGCTAGTAGGAAGAAACCTAAGCTCTAGACCAAGCTTTCATAATTAATATTAAGTCTCTGTGTCATTATTTGTGAACTACAAATACCTTGAAGGAAAACTGTCTTAGCCCAGGAATGTTAGGTAACAAGAGCTCTATCAAAGGATTAGGGTGGTACAGTTTTTATTTGCTTAATACAAGCCCTGAGCAAAAAAACAAAAATAAGAGGAAAAGAAAATGAAGTGAAGGAAGAAGCTGAATAAGGTGACAAGAACTGCTCCAGTCTGTCCAGAAATCTTGAAGCAGAGCCCAGCAGGGTTCACTCAGCACTCACCAAAGTGATGCAATGAGGGTTAGCTCTTGAACCCTACTTTATGTGGGTCAAGTTTCAACTTTGGGGTAGCTAATTCTGCCAGTCACTCAACATTCAGAAAGCCAAACTGCATAGGTACCCTGAAGTGCAATGATTCACTCCAGTCCAACTCTGCCATATGTTGAGCTGAGAACCAAGAATCAGAGAGAGCAGAATATTTCTGGAGATCTAAAAGGAGATTTTTTAAAAAAATAGTCCTGGTTTCTACTCATTCATCAACCCCTTTATACCTGCTTATCATGATTGATACCACCACAATATGTGAGCTCTTTAGGTTGTTTGTGTGGAAAATTAGATGCACATTATACCATACCATAATTTGTGCCCATGGGATTTTTGACTTGGATAGAGGAGTATACAGATATGAATAAAAGAACTAGGAAGGCTTGTAATTTTCAGCTGTGTATGACATATTGATATGTGGATTGCCACCTCCTCCACAGCTCCAGGGACAGCAAGAGAATGAAGAAAAGACAAATACAGATAGAAAAGCTGAAATCAGGTGAACTGGGCTCTTTGATGGAGAAGCTTCAGCCTAATCCCACCCAAGCACAGCCTCTTTATTATATACAATTGAACAAGGAGACAGGGATATATCATACAGCTGCACAAGAAGACTGGGTTATTACATACAGATGTGCCAGGAGGCTGGGTTATTGTATACAGATGTGCAAGGAGGCTGGGTTACTGCATACAGATAAACAAAAAGGCAGGTTTAGTTAATCTTGGCAACATCAATCTCTCTAAGGAGCAGTCTTCAGGCCGTAAACATTAGGACAGAGGAAGCTACAGTGTATGCTTTCTCCACACAGTGTCAACATTTACACTCAGACCTGGGAAGGACTTTGTCATCCCTTTGAGCCTCACCCAGGGAAGGCTTTGGCACTCCAATGGGACTGAGACATTGGTACTTCACATAACTGTGCCCATGTCAAACAATATACATTCACTCAGACCTTTGCTTGGTCACTACAATGGATAACTGAATTAAGTAAAATTTTGTATGTTTTAGTCACACTTGTTTTAAACCATAATTTGCAAACACAGCATTTGTCTCTTGTATGGCTTCATCCGTTTCCATCAAAATACACAGCCAGTCTCTATCATACCATATCAATCTAACCAAGGAGCTCAGCTGACTCCAGACAGTCTGCTATAAATATATACCTCCATGTGGTCTGTGAGCAGATACAATTAACCATGTCCAACTTTGTATTTGTGTGTGTGTGTGTGTGTGTGTGTGTGTGTGTGTGTGTGTGAGAGAGAGAGAGAGAGAGAGAGAGAGAGAGAGAGTTAAATTACAAACCTATCACAAGCTGTCCTAACCATCCTAAGAATCAAAGTATCAATGAGCACCATAACTTATATAAAAATAATATTGGTGATAGAGAGATATGATCATGCCAGAGAAGTCACTGGCTTCTCTATCCATGTAATTATTGATATTTAATTCCCGTGCATAATTCCACACTATTAACCCAGTAGCAACTGACACTGAACACAATTTAAATAAACTGAATTTCTACTAAACAATCATAATGCCCTCAGTAGGCACACTGCTCCCCAAAGTAATGCCTTCTGCTAGGTTACTTATTGCTGCCCCATTTTAAGTTTCCAAACATAAGGGGACTAATATTTTTAATTTACTACATTTCAAATCCACAAAACAGCCATCTGAGTATGAAACACTAATGGAATTATTTGTTTTATTTATTTATGAATACAAGCACATTGATTTAAAACATTTTTAATAGAATTACAGTTCAGTTCTATATGAGTATGACCCAACCCCACACCCATACACACACATACCACCTATTTCAAAGTATGTTATAAGTTCTGGCCATGTTGAATAAGGATAACCATGTTCTTGTGGGTCATTTAATAGCTTTTATTTTTTAAAGCCTGTTACAATAAGTAGAAAAAAGGTAAGTATCAATTTAGCTTCATGTCCTTTAAATAATATGCCCCAGTGAGTGGATTTCTATTTTCTATATAGCACCAATATAGTGATTAGAGTGAAAGAATCAATGCGCCTCACATATGATAGTGTTTAAGACTCCGATGCTGAAGCACACTTCTCTCTTGACCCCCACCCTCACCCCTCCATCTACCTTTTGCTTATCATGGACTAATGATTTGAGGAATAATTTTAGAATTTAGCTAAGAGAAATAAATACCTTTGTCTTCTCAAGTCTGGATCCTTTGATATCTTCAACTAGCATAAAATCTTTATTTGGGATTTATGTATTCAGGTTAATTATTTCTATTTCCATGGATTTCATATCCTCTTCTCTACAGTGAAAGTTTTGAATTACGTTAAGTTTGATATATTTAATTTCTACATTCTAATAATATTTTATGAATAATTAAATTAAAATCAAGGCTTTCCAATAAACATATCTAGGATATGTGTTCTTAACCATGTCAAGTTGGTAAAGTGCTTTGACCATCCAGTTTATGGCTTCCGCATAATGACAATATTGAATTATAGACACATATGTTTATTACCTTAAACAACAAGGTCTAGTGGAAAATAAATAACCATTATAATTTTAAGACATAACATAAGCCAAGAGTTTTAGATAGCTGCAGTAACTATGAGATGGCATGATTAATGATTGCAACTAACACACACACACACACACACACACACACACACATCTTAAAAATAAAATTGAGACTCATGATCTAAAGTGAGATAAGTCATACATACATACCTGTAAAATTACCATTAACTGTGTTATACTCCAGTTTGTTTTACTTCAACCCCCAAATTACATTGTGAGCATTTGCTGAAATTACACATTTTCAGTTTAGATTTGATTTCTAGAACTTCACAGGATTTCCCAAAGACAAGACGGTATTCTGTTTCATCTATTAAACTTCAGAGCATGTGTAGTCTGCGGAAAACCACCTGCCTTCTAAACCCTTCTGTTTCTAAGTGGTAAAGTGTTTAGGAAGAATATGCCTGATACATAACTTCTTATTTATACAAATTATAGTAGACACATGCTCAGAGAACTAGATTAAACTCTATTCATTAAATACAGATAGAGAGTTCATGTTCCTAGGATGAAAAAAATATAGCCTTCCATATTAACATGGATGTTACCAGAAAATCACAGATACACCTAACATAATTGTGCAAATTTAATGAAAGCAATCTCAATAGATAGTGTTGTCTTCCTTCTAGCCTATAGCATCCCTTTCATCTGTAATCTCACTTTCTGTGTCACCTTCTAAGTAATTAGATTATACCATGAAACAATTTAATTTATATTTAGAAAAATAAGTATCCTACCAGTCAGTATGGCAGCATTCCCCAGTCCTTGAATCACTGAGACATGTTTCATTTGAACATACATCCATCAAATCACCTCCACGTGTCAACTCAAGGAGCAGTAATGTTCATATGGACAGGAGATTCTATAAAAATCAGCACCCATAAAATAGTTTCACAGCTCTTGTTTTTATGTGAAATGGAAAATTTAATTTAAATGCATGCTGGAGAAGCTTGCTGTTATTGAATACACAGAATATGTAGTACATATCGTTTTATCCCAACATCTGTTCTGACAATACGTGTGCAGGGGTGAGTTCTGTGTGCACACAGGATAGCCTTAGTATTTTAATCTTAGTATATTACAGGTAGAGTGGAGAGAAGATCCTGGAAGATATCAAGCAGAAACTGGTGGGAGAGAGAGATAGGTACCCAAGAGAACTACCACAGCTGCAAAACATCATCTGGGGAAATGATGAAACACTAACAGTGACCCACATGACAATCCATTGATGTAGATCCAAACATAATACTATTTCATAAATGAGTTCAAATGCTGTATGGTAGGTTGAAAAGTAAGAAGTTAAAATACTACTCCAGAGCCCGGCCCTAACCATCATGTCACTTAGAGTCTACGTGCTGTATTTTACCAACACATTTTTTTAAATCATGCAGTATTAAAGGTTTATGCAATTTCTAAGATAATTTAAGTTCCCATTTGTACATTTGCATTCACAAGAAGTTCACAAGATTATCTGCCTGAAACAGCAAACATAACCAAACATGTTTTCCAATTGTGTTGTTTAAGATTTAGTTTTATTTTTATGTGTGTCAGTGTTCATGTGTGTCTATGCACCACACACACATACAATACTGTGAGAGCCCCAAAGAGGGTGGTAGGTCCCTTGTTAGCTGCCATGTTCTTGCTGGGAACTGAACCCTAGCAATAGCAGCAAAGGTTTTTAACTACTGAGCCATCTCTCTAGCCACTCTTTCCAATCATTCAGTCGTGTTAAAGAAACACTGTCTTAATCCTATTTCTTGTGGAGATAAAGTATTCTGACAAAAGCAACCTAAGGGAAAAGGGGTTTGTTGTAGCTTATAGCATAGTCCATCCACTGGACTATGAGTGCTCGCATGAGCACCCAGATGTTTATGAGCCATAGCCTGTGTTTGAAGGTAAGCCTTTAGGTAGAGGATACTATCATTACCTAAGACAACTACTTTTCATCTGTCTATTCACCAGGATTATGGTTTAATATAAACTCAGCCCCTTCCCACAGTCTCCTGTGAGAGGTTTTGCCCCATGTTGGAGGTGCTATATTGGGAGGGTCTGGAAACTTTGGAAGATGGGACTTAGCTGGAATTTGCAGCAAACCAATGGCAAACCTCCCTTTCTCTGTGTCTCTTTCTCTATCTCGCTTTGTTTCTCTCTGTGTCTCTGTCTATCTCTTTCTCCCTCTCTATCCCACCCCTCCTCTGTTTCTCTCTGCATAAGGTCTGTCTGTAATGAAGTAAAGAAATGCTGCCTCCCCATCCTTATGCCACCACAGTGTTCTTTCCAAGTGCACAGAGCCAGGCACAGGCAGGCCCTCTGAAATGGTGAGCCAAAATCCAGCCTTCTTCCCTTGCTATTACTTGAGATATTTTGGTCTCGATGATGAAAAACTGAGAAGGCAGTAGGTTATATGTAGATATAACATGGCAGAGGATCTGTGTGTGTGTTTACTACTGTACCCGTAGTACTGAAAACAGGTTGATGCCATATAGATCATTACCCTTTAATAAATAGTGAGGACAGTCCCCTCTCCCGGAAGGGTGTTCTTCTCTAAATGGAATCAACAACATACTTTAATAAGTCAGGAGCAAACAGGTTGAAGGGAATCATCACTAAAGACCCCTTATGTCTTTCGGATGAGAGCCCTTTCCAAGTGACTTTATGTCACTTAAACCAGAATTGGAGATTCTATGTTGGATATGGATGTTATGGATATGTAAAAAAATGTATCTCTTCTTTAACTGCCCAATAACATCTAGATAATGGAAAAATAGCAATTCCAAGCAAGCTCTCCTTGAGAAACAAATAACTAAAACCAACAGGCAAAATAGGTACCATAAACTTCCCAGCTAAACCCGAAATGAAGTTTGGGGGTTTCACCATTGATCACAGCCTCCTTCTTAACAGGAAGTCTAAAGTTGTAATTATTCTGAGAAGACAAGTTTCAAACAGCTTTTTCTGCCAATACAGCTGATTTCAGTGATAGATGGCTCATGACTCGAAAGGGCTTCGGGGCATCAATAAGTCCTCTGCCTGAATCTGCTCCATTCCTGATGAAGTTTCACACTCCCTCGAGATCTCAATTTAGGCATCAAGTACTGTCTGCAGAAACTTTTCTTAATATGTCTGTTATTTTGAGGCACCTATCGGCATACTATCAATGCATGCATAGCTATAATTCAAGTTCATATTCTCATCTCAAATTTGACTCTTCTTACAGACTTAATTCACTCAGCAGAAAATAGAAACAGGTGGCTTTTAGAATGTCACATGAATTTCTCCTACATAAAAGTTCGATTCACAGAGGGGGAATTACACTAGGAAAATGACAGCATGGAGTGGCATTGTCAGGCTAAGGGACCCGGCTTACATGGCTCTGGAAACTTTCTGACTGTCCAGAGCCACATAGACATCATTTTGCTACATTGTCCTTCTTCCTTGAATACAGACTAATGAGTGTCAGTCACCAACAGAAGCACAAATAATCACAGCTATCAGAGACCCTCACAAGCTGTTTCTTTTTCTTTCTTGGCAGTAAAATAAATCCAAATGGCTGACCAGAAAAGTTGCTGAATGAAATTTCTTAGAATGCCATTTATTTTCCATTTCATTTAGAGTCTTGGTATATTACTAACATTCATTTGGAGCAAAGGAATGCATATGTTCTCTTTCTTATATACTTCCACTTCAAGTCTTAAAAGGCTCCCCCATTCAGTACTCACCCTCTTCAATGAGGATGTGATTTCTTGGTTATAATGTAGGTTCTGTCTCCCTTGTCCCCACCCCAGTAACTGCAAGCACATTGAAATCCTAGTTACATATTGCTTGCAGTAACTGGGAGCTGCTAGGCTAGAGGGTTTTTAGCTTTACCATTGTTGCCTGGGATTACACCATGAATGCCAGACCATCTGTCAGGGAACTGCTGCCAAGAGTGGATATTTATCTGGCTTCTCTGTCAATTTAAGAGGACTTAGCAAGTTGGCCACCTGCCAGCAGCTACAGAACCAACCTTCAGAGAGATGACTGCTGAGGAAATGACTGAAATGGTACAATTTTAATCTCCCTTTTCATTTATCCAATTTCTGCACATCTGCACATAATGAAAGGGAAGCCGAGTCAACCCCCTCTGCACCTCCACACCCATCCGTAATGCTTCTCTCTCTTCCCTTCCTCCACTTTCTTCCTGTCCTAATCCCATCCATCAAGGTCCAGCAGAAATCAAAACCACAGTGGAATCACAGTATCACTTCTACCTTTTGTGCTTTTCCTGCCCACTGGCTTTAAACATTTATTAAGTACCTGCTGCACATTAGACTGCTATTGCCAGATACCTAGCAGATCATGCAGAGCTCCCAGACAGGAATTCAAAAGTAGCTATAATTCATTAATCTTTTGGCAAGTGATATCCATGGAAAACTCATTGCAAAAAATAGGAATGAAGCAACTTTCTAATCAAATATAAGGCTGGAAAAAAACACAAGTAGCATTTATCAAGTTTTCCAATGGGGCAAGAGTGTAGAAATAAAACAGTCAGACACTAGAGTTTAAAGTTCAGCACAGAGTCAGATACACCTCATTTCAATTTAGATAAGTTCTCAATAAATGGTAGAAGTAATGTTTCTGAAGGAATGATTTGAAGTATATGTATGGTTGTAATAACTGGGTTGTCTAATGTTTCATTTCTTTTATACACTAATATAAAATAAGTTTTAAAAAGGGCTTCACAAAATTGTCATATTTTAGTCTACAATAGTCCCCCAATTAGATGCAGTTTCAATTTCTGTGGTTGTAGTTACACCATGATCCACTGTGGGGAAAATATACCAGTTAGCTAGAGATAAACAATCTGTAAGTTTTAAGTTACTTGCCATTCTGAGTATCATAATAAAATTGTATGATGTCAAACCCTACCTGTCCAGGATGAGAACCAGCTCTTTTCCCAGTGTATCCATATGGTATACACTACCAGCCCAATGCCTACATAGAAGTCATCTTGATTATCATACCAGCTATCCTTATATCAATGTGCTTGTATTCAAACAACCCTTATTTTATTTAGCAGTGTTACCAAACTGCAAGAATACTGATGCTAGGAATATTTTATAGTCTAGTGTTACAATTATACATTCTATTGTTAGTTATTATTATTAGTCCCTTTGCATGAAAAGTTTATAAGTTAAATTTGGTCATATTACTTATGTACCAGAAAAGCATAGTGCACACACATATATCCTTAGTTTAATATTGTACGTGATTTGGGGGAATATGTAAGTATTCATTGAACATATCCTACCACAAATAAAAAGAAATTATTGTCTTTAATGAACAGATTAATTTTGTGGGAAGACTTTGGGTTCAAAATATGACTATAAATTTGACAGATGGTCATAGACACAAGGAAATGTTTCAGAAGGCCAAACTCATCAGATATGGTGTTTTTATGGTAGAAGCACATCTTTCCAATGCCTGCTGCAAACACCTACTTTAACTGGACACAGGCCACTTCTTCATGGGATTACAATGATATCTTTGAAGAGAAACATGGGAGGGAGCAGATCTATCCCTCATGGGACGAGGTTGTAAGAAACTGGAATGGACACTGTAGAGTCAAACTGGCCTGCAGTACTGACACTCAGTAGAGCCACTGTTTTTGGTTTTGCCTGAAGCCCAGAAGTTTCCTATGGGGAGGATGTATGTGGCTGGTAAGAATATGCTGTGGGCATGTAATGGAGAAGAACCACTTAACATGGACTCTCATACTTTGGTAATAAAGAATCTCCCAGGAAATTTAAAAAATTAACCAGTGAATACATTATATTCCAGGAATTTTCACTCTATTGCACAACAAAATAGCCTCAGTTTAGAACTTGTGAAAAGTTCTAAAACTTTTTCCAAAAGCTTTAGAACTCATGAGCCCTAACCTCATGAGCAATGGGATGTTGATTGGCACTGATTTCTGCAAATACTGCAATAAAGATAAGGTGATTTCAAGACCCAGTAGAAAAGAGAGATGGGGAAAATGACCTTGAACATAGATACAAAAGCACACCAGAATCCCAAGCATATCAAACTGTGGGACAATCGGCACACACAAAAACTACAAACAGCAAAGTTTTATCCCTATGTTATTCACCAAGGACCTTCAGGCAAAGGAGATAAAATGATGGTGACCAAGCAAGGAAAAAATACAAAAGATGTCCAGGAGCTACTGACCAAGAGCAGAACAAAGTGACACTTACCTAAAAACATTGGAACACACACAGAAAGGTTGATATTTAAGGGCTTGGAGAACAGTGTTAGACTGATGGGGTATGTCCTTCTGTGTATGTTTATCTTATTGGTTGTTGAATAAAGTACTGTTCGGCCAATGAGGCAGCAAGGTAGGCAGGACTAGGAGTCAAGGAGGATTCTGGGAAATGTAGTAAAGTCTTGTGATCCAGGCAGGAAGTGACATAGCAGGCAGACTCAGAATATAAGGAGGGACAAGCAGGAAGTCACCCTCTTCCTCTTCCTCTCTGTGGAGCTGACATGTGATCCAAGGAAGACAGGATGCATTCTGCCAACGTCCTCCATAAGACAAGTCTTATAAAATATAAAGATTAGCAGTTATGGTTGATAATTAAGACTGGGTTAGCATATAAGAAATCCTAGTCATTGGCCAGCAGCATTAATCTCTGTGTGTTATTTTGGGCAACAGGGCTCGGGCAGCTGGCAGAAAGATTTTATTGTTATATTAGACCCTCAAAGCCAGTCCCTCATTGGTAGAAATGTAGGTCACTCCATTATCAGACTTCAGAATAGAAAGTAAATTCAATGGTAAGCCAGAAAAGTCACCCAAAAACTATTCAGAATCCATCATTGATACCAATTACTTATATCTATTTATTAGTATTTAACAGACATTAAGTTTTATAATTCATCTAGACCTGTTAAACTAAATATGCTTCATTCATATGTGTTCAATGTACTGAACATCACAGGAAGTAAAAGCCAGATAACAAAAACAGATGCACCTACTCAGACAGAGACATTGGTCATCTGCATATTATAATAATTTAGGCTCACAGGGACAAAGGTCACTTCATGCTAAGATATATTTCCTTATTTTACTATGAAAAAATAGCTATTTAAAAACCCATGTATATAAGTTTGTTTAATTATTATGTTGCTTATGCTTGTGTTCATGTATCCATGCATATATGTGTATACATGCATGTGAAGGCCTGAGGTAGACATCAAGTATCTTCTTCAAGTGTTCTCCACCTTATGTTTCAAGACGCAGTCTTAGAATGAGCCTCAAGCTCACAATTTGGCATGGATGGCTGTGCATCTGGCCTCAGCCTGAGATTACAGGAACATTCTATAACACTCAGCTTCCTAAGTGCATGCTAGGGATCCAAGCTCAGGTCCTCATGCTTATACATGGAGCAATTTAACAGCAGAGCCTTCCCTACAGTTCAGAAGTTCTTACAAGCATGAGGGAAGGTGCCTTCATACCAATGAGCCCCATTAGGGTGTCCCCACAGTGGAAAGACTCTGGGGTTCTGTAAATGAGAATTCAGTTTAGTTTTTGGATTTTGGACTTTTTTGTCTCCCCTTTCTCCCTCCCTCCCTCCCTCCCTTCCTTCTTTAAGACCATGCTCAAACATAGTTAAAAGCAAACATGGCTAAGTGTCACAAGTTGAAAAGACTTTTACAAATGCCTAAAACTGTAATGTGCAATTTGCCGATGAAAATCATGTAGCAGAGAAAATGCATAACAAAAACAGATAGATGCCTCACCTTAAGGGAAAAGGACACATTCAGTCCCCAAAGCATTCACTCAGGTATTTCTAGCAACTAAAGCCCCACAAACTTTTCATAAAATATATTAACAAGTTCAATTTAATTCTGCCTCCTTCTCTTAGTCCCACCCACACTGGACTAACTCTACTCAAGTTCTCTTCTTCTCTCCTAGAATGTCCAGGACCTCGGAACTTCAGTTTCTAAGAGCTCTGTGTGATGATTCAGTGTTCATTAGTGCAGTTCTCCTGCATGCAAAGTCTTATGAAAAAATGCCTATGGAGTCTCAAAGACGGTTTTGATCAACATGACCTTTTAATCCAAAGACTGTTGACATAACTTTCTGATTGTTCCCTGTGTTCCTTCCCCAATCAATTCTTCAAAATGCAGCCACTAGCTCTGTGCCTTCACTCCAACTAATCTCTATTCCAAGTGCAGTCTGTAGACCAGGAGCTTCTGGACCCTTGAGACTTGATGGTGGTGCATATTCTGAGGACCAGTTCCAGCAGGCCTTTATCAGAAATGGCTTATACAAGATCTCCCATGATTTTGTGTGGAGATTGAAATCAACAGTCATGCCCCTCAATAACCTACCCTGTAGATTTCTCAGGACATTGGCCATTTGCAATGGCTATATTTAAAATTTCTGTACTTATTTATTAATTGTGATTTTACAAATGGTGATAGGTAGTGTGGTGGTTTGAATGATAATGGCCCCATAGGCACATATGTTTGAAATATTAGTTTCTGTTGGGTGGAACTGTTTGGGAAAGTTAGGAGGTATGGCCTTGTTGGAGGAGGTGTCACCATGGTCAGGCACTGAGGTTTCCAAAGATTGGTGTCATTCCCAGTGTGCCTCTGGTTTTAGATGTGAGTTCTCAGCTGTTCCTGCCATCCTGCTTTTGCTCTACTATCATAGACTCTAACTCTCTAAAACTGGAACCCCAATTAAACACTTTCTTTTGTTCATTACTTTGATCATGGTGTTTTATCACAGCAATAGAAAAGTAAGTAACTAAGAAAAGGAACAAAAAATACTACAAAGATAAATGAATTAATAATTTCCCCACTGTTCTATATCTGTGTCCCGTTAATTCCCATGCAAATTATTTCCCTTCTACAGCTGCTCAGACCTCCACTTAGTGCCAAGTTCAGATTTTAAACATGCCCATTGGATACTTGCAGCTACATAGAACCATACCAATTAAAAAAACAACTATAGCTAATTATCTTCTGCCTTTACAATACCTTTGCTATCCTACTATAAGTGATAAAATTGATTGTACCCATTAAAGATATTTCCAGGTGAGTTTACTAATCACACTCATCTGATAAATTCAATTCTAAAAGCATATTAGATTGGTCCCCAAAGCATCCAACTCTTTGAAATGAGATACCACTACCCCCAATCTGTACAGTGTCCTATCTCAGCCTACTATTTTTGCAGTAGCATTTTGTTATTGTACTTTATTTTTTGTGGTGTGTATGTATGTACATGTGTATATATGTATATATATATATACATATATATATATATATATATATATATATATCACATACACACACATAAGCACACACACATACAACTTGTGTACGTGTGTGTGTGTGTGTGTGTGTGTGTGTGTGTGTGTGTGTGTGTGAGTTTGCAAGTATACAAAGGCCAGAGATGAACAGGTGTCTTCCTCTATCTCTGTGCCTTACCCTTGAGACAGGGTCTCTCACAAAACCAGAAGCTCCTCATTTTGACTATACTGGCTGGCCATCAAGCTCCCAGGATTTACCTGTCTCTGCTTACTAAAGCTGGGGTTACAGGCAAGTGTAGCTTTGCCAAGGTATTTGCTGGCTATTAGGCAGTCAAACTCAGGTCCTCATGCTTTCAAAGTAAGCATACTTATCCACTGAGCCATCTCCCTAGCCCCAGAAAATATATTTTAATGTCCATGTTTTTGACTGGGTGAGACCCTTATATTGGTAGCCTAATATGTAGATTTAGCAATAAACTAAAAAGTCAAAGACCTCTAAATTCTAATGAATGTTACTGGGAACTCCAATTTTCCAGATTATTTTGGAAGCAATAATTGGAGCTTAGGCCTTAATTACAACAAAATATATGAATAAATATTTTTGCTACTTTACAGCCATGCGAGCATATTCATATCCCTAGGTGGATGTTTTGTTTACATTAATATTATTGCTACTTGTGTTTAATTCCCAGAGACTGGGAAACCAGATATATTTTACAGCTGGGAAGATACTCAATCGGATTGAACATTAGCCCACTCAGCACACTAGGTGCTTGCTCTTGAATTTCAAAGGAGTTAAAATTATGCTTGAAATGAAAGCTGAATGCTACATTATCTCTTTTATTCTGGTTTCAAAACATATAGGAAACAGGCTAGTGAAAGAGAATGGTGAGCCAGACTGATTTGGGGTTCAAGGATAAGAAAAGCATTGTCCCTGCCCACAGCACAAGCCAGGTGTGAAAATGTTTGGTTAGTTACATTAGAAAAATTAAACATTTTTATTTTATCATTGTTTTAAAAAGAAACAGATGCTCACATTAGCATTTTCTCTAAGATGTTGTGATATTATGGTGGAGCGTGCACACATTTTAAAAGCACATTTCAAATGTCTTCCTTTCCCTAAGATGACTCAGTCATTGATAAGTGGAACATTAATCAGATGAGATGCCACAAAAATGTTGCCTGGTTCCTGGCTTGCTGATGGAGAGACTGACTGGACTCCCACCATGCCTCCACACAGGGAATCTGTCTCCTTGACTCCTAGAAGTCACCAGCTCCCTGGTCTTCTGCCTTTCTTGATGCGGCTTCTCACACGTGAGTCAGGTCCAATTCCTGCAGCTGATCATCCTTGGTGGCTTTTCCCCCACCCATCTAGCAAGGGAAAAGACGGTACTCAAGTCCTTGACTCAAGTTTCCTTCCTACCGGTGCCAGATGCTGGTTCAACTTTGTTGGGGGCACTCACAGAGGATACACACACACACACACACACACACACACACACACACACACACACACACACACACACTCACTCACCAGAGTTCTGATTGATAGGGAGTACAGTATACCACTGAAATAATGAAAAATGTTGAAGGCAGCTTTACCTAGTATTTTTAGCTAATTTCCCAAAGTTCTGGAAGTCCAAGACCATGGGGTTGCTCTGCTGATCATCTTGCTAGCTGAGTCCTAAAGCTAGTCAGGGTTTCACGTCATGGGAGGAAGGATGCTTGCATGTGTGATGTGTGTAGTGTATCCTCTCTCTCTCTTTCTCTCTCTCTCTCTCTCTCTCTCTCTCTCTCTCTCTCTCTCTCTCTCATTGTATGTATGTGTGTCTCTCTGTGTGCGCTATACATGTGTTCAGGTATGCAGTGTAGAGTACATGACTAAGTTTTTTGTTGGTGGTGGTGAAGATTTTGCTTTTGTTTGTGTGCTTGGGTGTTTTGCCTACATAAATGTCCATAGTAAATGTGTGTTTGTTGCCCAAGGAGGTGAAAAGAGGGCATTTGTTCCCCTAGGACTGGACTTAGAAATGATTGTGAACTCCCATGAGCTGCTAGTAACTGAATCTGGGTCCTCTGGAAGAGCCACAAATGCCTTTAGCACTGAGCCATCTCTCTAGCCACTCCTCTTTATTTTTGAAACAGGGTTTCTCATTGGTCTGGAGCATGCTCATTAGGCTAGGCTGGCTGGCTAGGGAGCCCAGGATCTGCCTGCCTCCACCTCCCTGGGACTTGGATTATAAGCACAGAGCCACCGAGCTTTGCTCATGAACTCAGGCCCTCCTGTTTTAAGGCAGACTTTACCAATTGAGTGATCTCTCTAGTCTAACACACACACACACACATACACACACACACACACACACACACACACACACACACACACACACACACACAAATACCTCTTTGAGATAGTCACTGGTGTTCAGGCAGGAAGGCTCTGCTCTGAAGGCTTTATATTACCCACTCCTCCTCCAAAGGCCACACCTCTAACCTTCTAAGGTTAATTCTATCTCCCTCATATTCAACAATATGGATTTAACCAGAACAAGGAACCTTGTTCAAGCCACTGGTAACTATAGAAATGGCCCAAGAGAGAAGATAACAGGCAAGGCTGGAGTTCACATAGCCAGACTGCCTAAAGAGAAAAATGTGTTTGTCAGAGACCTCCTTAGGATCTCCTTTGGACCTTTGAAGTTTTTGGAAGTGAATCATGTCTTTATCATTGTGTTAATTCTGTCAAAATGAAATTAGCACCAACAAAAGAATGAAAAGATAGGAGACTGCAGTGTGCAAATGATTTTTAATGGGCAAGGCAAAGGAGTGGCTATTGGTGTGCTGGGAGAAGAGCTGGGAGGGGCAGGAACTGTTATCAGCTGGGCTGACCTCTGTTAGAACTGTCTGTAGAGAAAAACCTTCTCCTTTGTGGAGAAGACTGTGGGTGTAAGCACTACTCATTCCTCAGCTTTTATAACTGATGTGGTTGTGTTTGGTGTTCACATTAGAACTCGAGTGTCTCTAAGGTGAGTGCACACTCTAGGCCAGCTATACAGCTTCCCTTCTCATCTCCAAGTAGCTCAGAACTGAAGTACGATTTCACACTGTTAACATGGCAGAACCCAGAGCAAGATGAATACACACTGCACTAATCTTAATTCTAGTCTATAAATCTAAAATTAGTTCAATACATTTAAATAGATTTAAACTACTTTTCATGGAGACCCATCTTTTCTTGTGTATTTGAAAATTAAATATAAAACTCTTCTGAGACCTTGTTTTTCTCTCCTGGAATGCATTTGAGTTTTGTTCTAAAGTTGTTACTGGTGTGTGTATGAATAAAGACATACTCCCATGTAGCGTCTCAGGTCTCTTGATGAGGGAATCACATGCTAATTACTAATAAAAGGCATTTATTGTATATTTATTTATATTATTTAGCTATCAAAATAAGTAAAAGAAAATTACTGATGAACATAGCATGCATCATTAAATGTTTATTACCTGCAAGTGTTATTGTGGGAAAATTGGTGATGCCTGAGAACATTTTATAGCACACACACACACACACACACACACACACACACACACACAATGACATACACACACATGACTCATTTAAAAATATTTCAATACTCCTCAAAATAAAATTCAAGACATTGAGTAGTGAGTAACTGGCTTTCATTAAGATTTCCTTAATTAAATACTTGCTAAATATGTTATTAGTGATCACTAAGTAAATCTATAAAGGAACTTGTAAGAACGTGGAACTTGCCATGTAATGGGCTCTCTATTCATGGTTATTACTACTGCAAGGAGCAGGGGATGTGATAGATAGGTTGCGTTTTGCTTAATGTTTGCTTTGAGGTATTTTATTGTTCTAAATAGGTAGTAAATGTCCATTTAAAAAGAAAAGCAATCGTCAGCAAGCTGCATAAAAAAATAACTGGAGGACTGTCTATATTTCTCCCAGTTTTAATCAAGTAAGCGAAAGCAATCACCCTCAATCATGCTGCACTGCAACATCACTTTTGAGTGGAGCCAAGCTGACTGCTGTGTAAACCACAGCAGGGCAGATGAGAAGCAGACCCTGAGAACCAGTGTACAAGAGCAACTGGCAAACTCAAAGCAAAAACTCACCCCTCCACCTTCCTTTCCCTCTCCCTCTCCTATACCAATTCCATGTCTTCCCCATTTCTTTCTCCACCTCCCTGTCTCTCCCAAGTCTAAGCTGATTTCAAGTCAAACAATTGTCTGACAGGACAGAAAGATCTTAGTAGTTGTGCACACCCAAAACAGTCTCTATAGACAATCTCCAATTCTACAGAATGGCATGGCGTGCATAAGACTGAGCAGAGAAATGCAAATGCCAGTGGCAGCCTTGTCTAGTAAAGCATGGAAGATCTGGGTAGATATTCAAACATTTTGCCTGGAAAATACCTGGATTAGATAATTAGAGAACTGAATTAAAATATTTGAGTTGTAACTGGAAAGCAAAGTTCCCACTACATACATCTTCTTTTGTTTGGTGTGCTTGTTTGCAATAAAAGTAAAGTAAGTCTGATTTCCACAAAGGAGTAGTATTATATAGATTGAGAAAGTGGCACTAATTTATTTTATTATTCCAATGGGAAGCAAGTCATCTGTTTTACTAATAAATGAAGTTGAGAGCCAGTGATGTGGCTCAGCAGGTAAAGGAGTTTTCTGTGCAAACCTGGGAACTGGAGTTCAAGCTCCAGAATACAACATACAGAAGTAGAAGGAGAGGTCACTACCACAAAGTTGTCCTCCTGTCTCCACATATGTGTCATGGCACACACGCTCATGTACATACATTCAATACATGAACAATAAATGATTTAAAGGTAAAGGTAAATGACACTGTGTATAAATGGTAATAAATATTACAGTTAAATCTCATCCAGTGTCTAGAGAATGGTTGACCTTTGTAGGATCTTCTTTGCTCATGAGCTGTTTCAGCAGAAACGATACTTCCACCGCAAGTATATAGAAAACAATTCCTCAAGTCATTGTTCAACCAACATTTAATTAATTGACTCTGCTGAGTGATAGTCACCATCAGTTCCTGAGCTGGTGCTGAGACTGAATAACAAACACAAAGAGACAGGCCTCCTGATCTCAGGGGACTCTGTAGCATGGATTGGGCAGCAAAGTGTTGGGGGACAAGTGCTTTTGACTGGAGAATTTCAGCTGGAAGTAGACAGGGGGAAAGCTAGGCAGAAAAATGATGTCCAAACAATGGGAACAAGTTAACCAATGAAACAAAGGAGAAAATAATTTAGTGTAGAATAAAGTAAAGACAAATTCATGCAAACAGAGTAAGAGGTGCATGGAAGATAAATGCCACAGAATTAAAAGATACTTTGAGAAAAGATAGGGTATCAGTCTTGTTTGAGACTTTAGTCAGATAATGATTCATAATCAAATAATCACTAAAATGGAAACTCTTGATAGGGAAATATGCTACCCTTAAAATGACTCTCTGACAATAAGAATGAATGAAGTGAAACGTATGGTCATGCTTATGTAACAAAATGGCAGATAACATATAAAGGTCACGGGTGACCAAGTGGGAGGTTGGGAGGCTCACTATCCTTATACCAAAGGCAAGTTAAGAGGTCATTTTAGTGCACTATCCAAGATATGGCAATCTTGGTTAGGATTTTCCTGAGCATCAGGTAACATGCTATAGGTATGACATACTTAAAAGATAAAAGGCCAGATCTTAAAGTTGGATGGATCGAAAGTGGTGGAAAAGGGCCCGTAGCTTGATGTCAACTTTCGGCAAACAGGTCGATGGCACTGATATTCCATCAAATAGAAAATACAGGGAGACACAAAGCAACCAAAAAAAAAAAAACAACTGCAGAAATATGCATTATTTAGGTAAGATTCAGATGAACATAAAAGATGAGATTAATATTTACAAAGACCCAGTAGTAGGTCTATAGTATGCCTTAAAGTAGATAATAAAACCTACCATCTGGTCCTATGCAATGACAGATCTTCCAGGCTATAGGAAAAAGTACTGCTGGACATTTAATCATCCTGGATATAAAAAAGGAGTTAGCTCACTTCTATGAATATAATGATTTCCACTAAAAATGTGTTCGTTATGCACACTGGAACAAAAAGAATCAGGTGTTGACAAGGAGTGGTCATTAAAGATGTGAATTGAGGAATTGTGCATACCAGGCTAGGGTAGGAGGAAAGTGGATTAAAACAAGACAAAAATTGCAATGGTATGAGGGGCTTTAGTAGGTATGATTGATAGCCAATTGAATCTCCTTTTCCTTCACTTCATTAGGTTCTGTTATTTCCAAGTATTTCCATCATTTTTGTCTTAAATGCTGTAGTTTGGCCTTTATTGTGTTTGGTGAATGAAGAGGGAACCTGGGACCAGTCAGAACTGGTTAGTTGTAGAAGAACAGAAATGATATTCTCAGCTTAGACTAGTTTGGACATTAAGTGAAATAATTCAATGTAGAACAATTATCAGAAATAAATAAATGAAGGTATAGTACTTGTTTGTGTGACATCCTTCTTAAGGGCCTCCAAAAGAGCTGAAAAGAAGGGATGTCATTTAAAAGATCTAAGTTCCTCTAGTATTGAAATATGAGCTCAACATATTTTTAGTTGAATGTTGAAGGAAACAGCTAGTACCTGAAAGTTTTATGAAGTAGACTGAGGTCTGCTCTGCTTTCACAGAACTACCTGAGAGAGATTCTATATTGTTTCCCACTCCTGTTTCACTGATGTAATCCATCTATATGGCAAAAAAGTCTCTCTCTCTCTCTCTCTCTCTCTCTCTCTCTGTGTGTGTGTGTGTGTGTGTGTGTGTGTGTGTGTGTATGTGTGTGTGTGTACTACAATCTGCTTTTCAAATGAGTTGCAATTTCATGTGTGTAATGTTACTAATATAAGAGAAATATTTTCTTTAAAATTATATAGCAAAAGACATTTGTGTTATTTTTGTAGCTTGACTTCCATGTCTAAGCCTCAATTTTATGATGGAAGCAAATAGAAAGGGATGAATTGCCATGAAGAAATTTTTAGAGGCATTTGAACACTGTATCAATTTCATACATCATAAAATCTCAACCATGATAAAGCCAAAGTGTGTTAAATCTCTACTAAGGAAGACATCAGGAAAAAATGAAAGATTTTCCTCTCATACAAATCAAAGATGGAAGAGGTATGTAGACAGAAATTATGACAACATTCAAAAACAATCATCACATTGTTTTTATCCATTCATCTATTGATAGGTGCACTTAGATAGATTCCATTCCTTGGTTACTATGAATCATTTGCCAATGTCTTTGTCGATGATTTCATTTTCTTTGGATATAAACACAGGATTTCTGGATCATCTGGTAGTTTGATTTTTAATATTTTGAGGAATTGTTCTCCTATTTTCTACAGACACTATACAAATTTATATGTACCAAGAGTGTTCAAAGGCTCATGGACAAATCTATAAAATATTCTATTAAGTGAAATAAATCAGATACAGAAAGACCAGAATAATCTTTCAGATCTCACTCCCAACACAATCTATGCCTAGAAATAGAGCATGGAATGGCAGTTACTGGAGGCTGGGGGGATTAAGAAGAGAAAGACAAAAACATTGTTTAAAAATATGCATTTTTAGCTAAACATAAGAAATAAGTTCAAGATATTTAGGGTATTGCCTGATGACCACAGTTAATACTATGCAAAACTAGTTAAAAATACTGAGTGAAATTAAAGAAGTATAATCATAAAAATGATACTATAAGAGATACTTATCTCAGTAGTTACAATCATCCTATTATGTATGTAATATAAGGTATACATTCTTCAAAACATTATGTTGAATATAGGGTGTGTGTGCGTGTGTGTAGATTTTTAATTTGAATAAACGGGTAAGAGGCTAGTGGGTGACCAAGCAGTTAAGAGCACACACTGGTCTTGCCAAAGACCCTCATTTGGATCCCAGCACTCACATTAGGCAGCTTACAACCTCTGTTACTTCAGTTCCAGGTGATTCAATGCCCTCTTTCGACCTCTGTGCACCCTTGCACTCATACACAAAAACCTACCACCCCATGCCCACCCACCTCCACACACACACATAATCAAAGTGTAAAATAAATCTCAATAAATAAGTGTGTAAAATATCAACATTGTCACCAAAATTTCTTAATGTAAATTGCACCTAATTTGCAATATTTTTGCTCAGTATGTTATCTGGAGTTTTCATGAAACAAAATGCTTTTTTGCTCTCTCTGGCTCATTTTCTTTCACATAAGCACAGTCTTTTTCCAGAAGATGTTACTTCCCAATTATTCATCAAGTGCCATAAATTTCTACTAAGAAAAGTTGGCCAAATATCCTCAGCAAATGAAAAAAGTTATTACAAAGTCTCATTGGATCCTGACAGCCATTTGTAATCATCTTCTTTTAATATGCATTTGGGAAGAACAGGTCATTTCAGAGCTCAATTAAAAAATTAATTTGTTCCTGTTGAAAATAGAGAGAGACATGAATCATTTATAACAGCTTATTTTGAATAAAAACATGAATTCATTCAACAGAAACATAATTTACCAGAAAATTTATTACACGGACAGCTTGGAAGCAGATGTGTTGGTTCAACGGGTGTAAAGGCATGTCTAGCATCAATGCACGAAATAAGGAAATAATTTTATTAAAAGCAAACACAAATTAGTCTGGCATGTTACAAAAAAATGTGATAAGAATAGGTCTTTCTTGCTCCAGCTTGATAAAATAAAAATTAATGGCTTAATGGCTTTAAAAAAAAAAAAACATGGTTTGCACTTCCAATTTTCAAAGAGGAAATGGATGAGTCAAGTTATTGAAGTTCTCATTCATTTCTCAAGAGATGTCTAGAGGAAACGATTAGACAGAAGCTAGCTATGGGAGGAGCCAATGTTACTTTGTGGCTAGATTTACTATTTACATGTGATCATTGTAAGGAAACTGAGGCCAATCTATAGAAACAAATGGATTCAACATAAGACATCTATCTCCCAAAATACAGTGACAGACTTACTAAAGTCAGTAGATTCTGCACACAGTAGTTACACTTCTGGATCATGTGGTAATTCCACTTTTAATTTTTGAGGAACTGCTATACTGTTTTCTATAGTGACTGAAGTAATTTATATTCTACCAATAGTGTGCAAGGGTTTGTAGATAAGTTTCTAAGACAGTGAAGGGAGTTCAATGAAGGGAATATAAGAATATAGATTTCTTTCTAGAAGAGTTCACCAAAAAATTCTTGGGATTAAAGATACCAAAACCAGGAAAACAAGCAGATTCCAAGAAGTGGAAATGTATCATCATGTCTAACCAGAGCTGTCCACAGCCCAGTCTCCACTACGTGAGTGTGTCACATTACACATTAAAGGCTATCCATGTAGCCCAGAAAATCCAGGATATAGATCCCATGACTTTGAGGTGGGGAAACTATCCTGGATTGTGGGGTCAGTGTACTCACAAGGTTCTGGGAAGAGAAGGCAGGAGAAGGCCTAGAATAAAGTGGTTTGAGAAAGACTGGAGTTGCTGCCTCTGTCATTGACAAAAAGGTAGAGACTATGAGAAGGGTTGTAGGCGATGAGTAAAAGAAGCTGGAAAGGCAAGAGGACAGATTCTCTCTTGAGTTTCCAGAAGGGAGTACAATCCTGCGACGCCTTGGCCTCAGCCCAAGAAGACATACTGTGGAATTCTTAACTGCAGACTTACAAGATGAGAAATTCATCCAGTGGAAAATCATCATGCTGTCAGGACTTGTTACAGCATCCATATAAAAAGTAGTAAAGTGTGCTGAGATGATGGCTCAGTCAGTAAAGCACTTATCTTGAAAGAAGAAGGACCTGAACTTGATCACCACAACCCATAAAACAAAACAAAACAAAACAAAGAAAACCCAGATGTGGCAACATGTGCTTGTAATCCCAGTGCCGAGTAGCAGAGCCAATCAGACCCCTGGGGCTGGCTAGATGCCTGCCGTGCCTATTTCATAATCTAATTGGGACAATGAGGATTAGAAACTCTTCCTAAAGTGGTCAATTCCAGAAACTCCCATCTAAAATATGGATTCTAAGCCAATGTGAAGCTCCTCACCACCATAGAATGATCAACAAACACATCTGATACTTGAGATGTTCTTGTTGTGAAAGAAATAAAAAAACAAAATTTAGTAACCATCCCCACCAGAAGAAGAGACTGGAGTCTTGAGGATATGATAGAGTTTGAGCATAGAAAGATATTTTTGAAAAGCTAATATTATTTTTAAGAAAAAGGGATTAACAGAGAGGATCGTCTACTATTCCTCTGCTTAGTGGTCCAACTCCTAATGACTCATCATTATACCCATAATGAGTGCATCTCTCAGCCCTCATCAGAGAAGCTTCCACTTGCAGTGGATAGTGATTATCACAGAGACTCATAGTTGGCCAAAGCCCAGAAAACAAAAGTGCTCAGCTCTAAAGTGCACATACACACAACACCTCTTCCTCCAAAGGCTCAAGGACCATCCAGGAAGAGGATCCAGAAAGAGCCTAAGAGGCAGATGTAGTGGATGACTACAAGGAAACAGTGTCCTCTGAACACTGTAGGGAAATTGCACACATAAAGCGGCTGTGACTGCATGTAAAAACAGGCCCAGTTCAAGCCAGAATAATTCCCAGTGTGGAGTTAGGCACAGGGTCCTACCCCTGCCCATGGTGTTGTTGTTGGTGGTAATTTTGGGCTACTGGGAGAAAGAGAGACAGTTTTATCTAAAAGTGTAGCTCTGGTATGTCAACCACAATCCACTGGGAGACCATTCGTCCAATGATATTTGGGCAACACAAATTGGTCTTAATGGATTAAAAAAAAAAAAAGACAGAATGTTGGTGGGGGGCAGGGAAGCGGGGTGGGTCTATAAAGAAGTGGTGTAGTGGGAATGAACATAACAAGAATAAATTTTAAAAATTCTCAAAGAACTAATAATATTTTTAAAAGAGAAGAAGTTAATACATGTTAAATAAACCAGGAACTCAAGATATATTTATTTAAAAAGAGCTTATTGTAGAATATAGGAGCTGAGACTAAGTCTGTCCCTAGAGACATTGGAGAGAGTAAAAAATAAAAAATAAATAAAAAAAACAAAAAAAAACAAAACAAAACAAAAAAACTTACTCTTCCAAAACTTAGGGGAAAATGAAAAGTAGACAGAGGTGAAACTTCAGTTTATAAGCTTGGAAAATAAAATGAAACTTCTAGAAGTAAAGAAATAAACTGGACCATGGTAAGGATTAACTTATCCAAAAAGAAGCCTGGCCTTTGCCCTTGACTCTAAGAAGCAATCTCTCAGGTCTTCTGTGTCCTGTCTGGATTACAGCAGTGGTCTATAACCTTCACACCATGTCAAGGTCACAAAATCCAAGGACCAGCTACAGTTGACCATGGAAAACTTGTAACACAGAACAATGGATGTAACATTCTGTCCTAAGTGGATCACTTTGCTATAGAAAATATTACTGGGGCATTTGCTGAATCTGACATTTTAGTGGCAATGATATATCATATTTGTAAACTTTTATATCAATGACACTTTTGTGTGTGTTGTGGAGGTGGCACATGTTCCTATGAGAGTGGGTACAGGCCTGACTGCATATACATGGAGCTTAAAGAACTACCTTGGGTGTTGGTCTTTGTTTTCTACCTATTCATGGGAAGATTCTCCTTTGTTGTTGTTGTTGTTGTTGTTGTTTTTGAGACAGGGTTTCTCTGTGTAACAGCAGCTCTGGCTGTCATGGAACTAGCTCTGTAGACCAGGATAGCCTCAAACTCACATAGATCCTCCTGCCTCTGCCTCCCAAGTGCTGGAATTGAAGGTGTGTGCCACCATTGTCAGGCTAGTTTCTCGCCCCCCCCCCCTTCTTTTTGGCATGTCTAGGCAATGACCTTATCAGCAGTTATTTTCCTGGTCTCTAAATGTATAAATGGAGTTGACATACTTAGTATTGTTATCTACCCTACTTCAGTCCTTAAACTACTGAAATGATTGATATCTAACATAGAAACAGTCCAAATAGAATTCTCTGAAAGGAATCAGTCACTGTCTCACTGGCCTACATAGAACATCTATGCCAGGAAAAGAGTCAAAGTCTCATGCTATCCTTAGGGGCTTAAGGAATCTCCTTCAGGGATCTCATGGTTGCTGTAGTCAGTTCACTGATCTTGTCCCAGAACATGCTAAAAATGATAGCAACCTGTCACTAAGGCAAGCATATGCAAGCCTCAGTTGTTACTGCTTTGTCAGATGCAGAAGTTTTTCTAGTTTATTGGTTATCAAGCACTGAAAATACACAAATGTGGCTGTTAATCTATATCTTTTTCTGAACCAATCCCATCAGAATATCTCACTGAAGAAATTCATTAGCCTAACAGAACTATAATGGCAACTCTGTGAAGTGTTAGCAGTTGACACTGGATCATGGCAAGAATGGTGGGAAGAAGATGAGTGCCAGTTACAGTCATCTGTGGGGCTCAGCCCCCAGTCCATCCTCTTCCCTCATCCACAGGAAAGGAGATTCATCCAAGTGCTGAAGAGGCTGCTACCAGAAATCATGTCTGAATATGGAAGATCTGAGCAGTGCTGGGGAAGAAGACGGTCCTGGTACCTCCATTTAAGATCTTAATGCACACATATCCTCCCAGTAAAACATCCGGCTTCTGAGCTTTTTCTTTTTTGCCATCACTCTATGATCCGGAGAACAAACAGGATATACTGAAGATATCTGTTGGAGTAATTGTTGAGCTGCTACATAGATGTGAAAGCCAAATGTCAACTGAGCAAGTTTGTGTTTGTCTTCACTCTTCAAGAACAGTCTAAGCTGAGAAGAGCCACCGGTCCAAGCTCATGATCATCAGCGCTGACAACACCAATATGCTCTATACCATAATATAGCTGTCCAATCCCTTCACCCAACTCAGAATACCTCCAAAGGGTAATGTCAGCAAGGCCAGCTAATCTCTTGTCATTATGGCATCACAGTCCAACTTCCCCACCCTACATCACCTGTGTGTATTATGTAATACCCAATAAACTTATAAGTGGCAATTTCTGTCTAAAAATTTACTTCCCAAAGAAGCCATTCTGTGATAGCACATTATTTACAGGCACAGAGACAGATAAAGAGAGACCATTAGAGGTGCTAGAACAGATGAGGAGAGGAGATGGGCAAAGGAACATTATTTTCCTTTATAAAATTTGTTAAACTATTTGATTTGTTTAAACTATAATTGTACAATTTATACTGATTTAAGTATGGTGTTAAAAGAAAAAAAGATTTAAAAAATATTGCACTGGGGAAACCATTCAAATAAGGGTTCAGATTTATTTTTGCTTGAGAATCTTTAAAACAGAGCTCTGGGAACCCCTCTGGTGAACCAGATATCCAAACATCTTAGTGTGTTTCTCCACACTTTGTCATGCTATTTTTATCATTTCCTGTTCTTTTATAGATGCATGAATGTTCCTTAGCCACACACATCCCACACATCCCACTATGGAAGCTCTCAGCTTCTATATGTTTTTCTTCCCTGCTTCCACATCCATACTTTGAAAAAACTGGAGGGCAGGCAGGACATATTGGAGGTATCTACTGGAGTCAATACACAGTTGACACATGGATTCGAAAGATAATCTTCAACTGAGCTTGTTTCAGTTTAGGGTGTGTCTAATTCATCTTTCTAATGGGAAGTCGATATTCAATGAATCAATTGGTCAGATGCAACTTGTCTTAGATTTCACAAAGACTATATAGAGTTCTTTAGGACTGGATTGGTCAGTAAAGCATTTGCTTTGTAAGCATAAGGACTTAAGTTCACTTCCCAAAAGTACTGGGTGCAAAGGTTCACACAAGTAATCCCAGTATGGGAAATAGAGACAGTAGGATGCCTGGAGTGCCTGGGGTGCTCCGGCCACTTAATCTACCCTGAATGCTCAGCTCCAAACCAATGAAAGACCCTGTCTGAAAGAATATGGACAACTTACCTGAAGACTGCACTTGAGGTAGTGCTCTGGCCTCCACACAGGTTCACACATTTGCATATCCACATACATGAATTTGTGCACACACCCAATAAAATTAAGTGTTCCAATTATAATTGTCTGTCCTGGAGTCAAGGACCCTGAAATTAATAGTTTTAGGGAGAAAACCAAATCTGTCAAGGACAATGATTTGTCAAATAACAGTAGATGGCCATTAAAAATAGGTGGTGGATAAAGATATAGATCCATATTCTCTCTAGACAAGGAAGGTATTGAGATGCTTCACGTTTCTCTATACCATGAAATAACTGTTGAAATCCAGATCCTGAGAACCCTAAGATCATCTCTATAGGAAACAGATGATTTAGTCACATCTTAATGGCAGACATACTGCAATTGTCCTCCTGGGAACATCATTTCACATATTATGTCTTGGATTTTTTATCTGTGAAGCTGAGATGTCCACACTTTAAACATGGTCTGTGCTCCTCTGCTCATGTGAGGGATGCTGTTATTTCAAAAGAGTGATTCGACCAATGAACAATCTGTTTAAATGAACTCCTTCCCTGTGGGTGTTGCCTGCTTATCTTTTGTATCATCCTGCTTATTTGTTTGTTTGTTGGTTTGTTTGAACATCTTAAGGATATAGTAAACACACAGTTTTGAAAGCAACAACACTTGGGAATGAATATTAAATCTGAGCTATGTCCTAGACTATAAAAGGGCTATCTTTATGGTATTTTCTACATACTGACATACTGTTTTTCATTGATGGACACATCCATTTCATTAAAAAAGCTTTTTAATGCCATCATCAATCTAGTCTGTAGGAAGAGTGTTAAAACTTGAAGTTTAGTGAATTTTTGTTTCTTGTTATTTTTCATGGGGCCCATGGTTTGCTTTTAGTACTTTATTTTGTTTTGGTTTGGGTGTTTTTTGTTTTTTGTTTTTTGTTTTTTTTTTTTTTTTGAGACAGGGCATCCATGTAAATCCAATCTGACCTTGAAATTTAAGCAATCATCCTGCTGCTTCTGCCTCCAAGTGTTGAGATTAATAGAGCACTGCCACAACCACTTGTGGTGATAGCTTGTTTGTACAAATAAAGCTTGTCTGAGGGCCAGAGAATGGAGCTTGCTACTAGCTAAACATAGAGGTCTGGAGGTCTGTACAGACAGAAAGGAAGTGAGATAGCTGGTCAGAAACAGGATATAAGCAGGGGCAAACATGAACTCTTCTCCATTCTGCTGAGACACTAAGGAGGTAAGGTGTGGTAGTGGCTTGCTCCTTCTCTCTTGTCCTCTATATTTGACTCCAGGTTTTTATTATTTAAGGCCAATTAAGAACTCCATTTACACCCACTTTTTAGATGAGTTTTGAAATCGGAGAGGAGCATACTGTGTTCTCTCTGTACAACATCTCTTCCGTGTACACTGTGTGCATTTGCCAAACTCTTTGGTGAAAGTAAAAGGACAGTGAAAAGTCCTTTCCTTGCCCAACTGAAGTGTGCAGAAACCTTTCCTATGGACAAGTGCCAACCAGGTCAATATTCTCAGGAAAGGCTGAAAGGATACTGAAAACAGAATCATTACCGTCAACAATCATCTTTCTACTTTTCATTTTTAGCCCCTTTTAAGGAAAAAAATAGGGCTGGAGCAATGGCTGGATAGGAACAAATGCCTACTGCCAAACCCAACAACCCTCCAGGTCAATTCCCAGATCCTATGTGACAGAAGAAGAGAAACAATTTCTACTAGATTTCCTCGGAAACACCTCTCTCCCTCTCTTCCCCCTCCTCTCTCTCTCTCTCTCTCTCTCTCTCTCTCTCTCTCTCTCTCTCTCTCTCTCACACACACACACACACAATGTAATTTAAAAAATTAAGCATTAAAGGACTGTAGCATCTTGATAGTTCCCAGGAATCAAAAATCTGTAAAGAAAAAATTAAACACACCATACACATTCATACGTACACCAACAAACAAGGCATATATCTACATGTCTTTTTAAAAAAAAAAAAAACTATGCTAAGAAAAGGAAATCCAATATAATTCCCTAATTTAAAACTTTTATACATTATCTCTTAAGATATGTTCTGCATTTTATTTAAAAATGCATTTTTATTAAGGAAAAATGAAGGGATTTATTACAAACCAGGAAATCCAAGCCATGGCACATAAGGTACCAAATGTAATTTGATGCCATCCTATTTTAGTCTCTTGCAGTATGGATCACAGAGGACTCTGCAGCTTCACCATCTATAAATGTGCCCACATTTCAGCTACTAGTGAGGTCAGTGCTGCTACTAAAGAAAGCACAAACTTTAAAGAATTCCAAGCTGTGATAATAGTTGTCTTCTTTACACCACATGATACAATTTCTAGGTTAATACCTCTCTTGTTGCCACAGGGTTGTGTGTGTGTGTGTGTGTGTGTGTGTGTGTGTGTGTGTGTGTGTGTGTGTGTATACACATATAGATGCTATTTACCAACATGGTCCTTTGTTACTTCAGGTTAAGACTTAGTCAGGTATTTACAGAAACATTGGCAAGGACCTCGTGTTTGGGAAAAGAAAAGCAGATTTGGTAAGAAGAATCAACAAGGAAAACATGGAAAATAAGATGGTAGTGATACTGAATTCATATATTTCCAACTTTTCTTTTATAAAAAAAAAACCAAGGAATTGAATTTGTACTTTGGAGGCACCTGAAAGGTGTGAGCATAGATTGCAAAATGCTTTTGTTATTTAATTGGCTTATGGACTTTGAAGATAATTCCATGCAATTAGCCTGTTCGCTTTGCATTAAAGTTCATTATTGTTACAGTTTCATAAGGTTAAGAATTATGCTCCCACCTCCTATTGTTTATATACACTCCAATCTTCATAGATTAGTGAGTATTGATCTCAGTCATTTTTGAGGCCTTAATCATCTTACATGAGAAATGACTAGAATGATTAAATGCACATAGGTCTGATAAGAGAGTGAGTATCCCTCGTTACTGGTTGCAAAATAGGAGTCCTGTTACAACTCAGATTACAAAATCCATATATTGGAGGTTAGTTCACAGCAAAATTCATGCCAGTGGCATGATGGTATATTATAATGAGGGCTGGGGCTCTACACTGGATGCTATCCCCTTCTCTAACATGTAAGAGGATACGTCATGGAAAATCCTTATGGGGGAAATCAAAGAAAACTTGGTAATAGCATTTAGACAAACATAAACCCAAGAAACAGCTGTTTTAAGATTTGGGGAAAATAGTCTCTGAAATATAATTGAGGTAATACAGTTGCAATTAAAATATTTTTTTCTGTGCTAGGACAAGTTTAATGGAAAACGTTGTACAGTCTTTGGAAAATTACAATTGCTCAGGATCTTTACCAGTTATCGTCAAACAATAAGAAACTGTCTGTAGAGGCATGACATCACATACTGACAACCACCGTACTTTCTGAGTCTTTTTATATAGGAATTACATGTTCAGAGTTAAAAGTTAGTCAAAATGAAATGCATTAAAAAGTATCAGAAAGTGTCAAATAGAAAAAGAGCAATACAAACAAGCCAAAGACAAGAAAACATTTTTCCAGACTATTGATGTATTGAATGTAATACAGAGAGAGGCATGGGGCTTTATGTATAGACTTTTGGCCACTGAAGATGGGAACACCAGCCAAACAGGATCTCAGAAGCATTTCCAGGCTCATGAACAACACCATGGGAAGACAAAAGCAAACAGGACATGTGGTCTCTAGTAAAGCAAGGCCATTATAGTCCAATTTTGATTTCTTACCTCTAACAAAATTCTTGTTTTACAGAGTGAAGAGAAGGGCTACAGTTTCCACATTTAAAAACCATAGTTGTGAAGCAGTTAAACTTGGCTTTGATCATGTTCAGAAGTTGCAAAGGGACACCAAAAGCTAGCTCCTTTCTTAAGTAGGATGATGCCAGAAGCAGATCACTGGAGGAGGCTGCCTGGAGCCATCCCGAGCCTGGACATGGCAAGATGGCTGTGCTGCAGATCCATCGCCTGTACGGTCAGGGTTAAAGCAGTTCTTGTCCACCGAGAGCCCCTGGCTATTAAAATGAACTCATCCTTACAAGTTACAGGATTGCTGCCAATCAGAAGAAGTACTCTTTCTGACTTTCACCGACAGCGTTTTGGATATGAAGCTCGCTTTTCAAAACAGCCTCGGCACTGTCTACGTTCTCTGACCTTTTTGCTTCATTTCTTTTGTATAACCTTTTCTGTTGATAAATGCGAACAGCTATGGCAGAGACACAAAGCAAGATAAAGATCACAACAGCTATCAGACCTAGAGAAAGAAGAGAAAAGAAATATCCAGTCAGAATAGACACTGTGTCAGGTTCATTGCTTAATTAGGCCTGGGAATATTATTTTCCATTGAAGTCAACCTTCTACATGATATAAATTAGAAACAAGAAAACCTCTCAAGTTTCTGATTAAAGCAGTATCATAATAAAGCTTATTTAGGGATTCCATCAACTCTGTGTGGTCTCTTCCATTAATCCTGAATGTGCATTATACTGGATCTGCTTCATGTGTTCCTATTTATCATGAAGCATCACTTGCACATTTCTATGACCAAGTATTGCTTCATAATTAGACATGACAACATTTTAATTATTTTTGAAATTATAGTTATGTATAATGCAGTAAAGGGATTGCATTTTGTGATTAAATATGTAACAATGTCAATGAAATTGACTTTACAATCAACTGTATGTTATGTACACAAATAGTGTTAATAATAAAATGTAGATATGAGTATGTAAATATGTTAAAATTTTCTGCATGATGAATACTGGGTTTTGAAACTTTGGATTCTATATAAATAGTTTAAGACTACAATTCTTAGTTGTGCCCACAGTTATCAACTCTAAAGTGACATGAGAGCCTTGACATGGAGTGTGAACCCTGGAAAGCTCTCTGGACACACTGGAATGGGGACCCATAGAGTGAAAATTAGTATTCCATAATAGATCTAAGTTGATTTCTCATGGTGACAAAATTCTCACTAATGGTATATGATGATGGCAGGGAAAATTTCAGTGGTTAGCACAAATGAAGATCAGGACACCAAATTGTAGTACGTGTCATTGAGTTTATGGCATAGCAGACATTGTACTGATAGGCAAAAGCCAATCTCATTTAAAGATGTTCTCCATTAAACACTCAAAATTACTAATTCCACTAAATCTTGACCCCTGACTACAAGTCTTTCTAATAGGTTGTGTATTGAAACAGGATATATATATATATATATATATATATATATATATATATATATGTCTGGTGCACACTGAAGGGTGATTCCTGATTCCAGAAAATGCATTCAGCAAACATTTGAGTCATAAGTCAAACTGTCTTTTACACTTCAGTCACACCATTTTTATATAAAAGATCAAGTAATAAGCAAATCACAGTCCTTAGATATCTATGTTCTCTCTCAACTGAATGAAGAAAATCTGTTACTCAAGAAAAGCATCTAATGGAATTTCCTGCTAATGATAAAAGTCAAAAGAGTCAAATAAAAGCATAGAATATAGAAAATTATTATTTGTCACCATGATCTTAAGAGATTCTTTAAAATTGTCAGGAAGGCATTAATAGACAAATGCAGACTCTTAAAAAATAGATAATATTAAATTAACAGTGTGGATCAAATTTGACTCAGAAAAACTGAGACTCCATACTCTTTTGTTCATATCTTTTGAACTTGCTACATTTCTGAGGATGAGCTTGAACTGCTGGTAACCCTGTCCCTATTAGCTAAGTACAGGATCAGTAGTATTCAGAACCACACCCAGTTTATGCCGTTCCATGGATGAAACCCAGGGTTTCAAGCATACCACACAAGCATTCTGCCAGCTGAGCTACATTCCAAGCCCTAAGACTCCATTCCAATATAAATAAATGTGGGTGTGTATAATGACATTAAATCAAAACATGAAGGTACTTGGAAGTTTCAGTAAGATTCACCAAGCAAAATCTTCTTGGAAAATGATAATGTTGTTGACCCTAAGCCAATTTTTGCATAAGTCAGGCTTACCCAAGAAAGATAGTAATGACTCTAGTATGCATTTGGTAATTTTACTAATGGGTATGGCTACTTAACCATATCAACAACCATTTTTAGTCAGGGTATTCATGCATTGCTATATATTTTGTCTCTATTCCTTCTAAAAACAATTAACTGACTTGCTATAGTTAGTTCACTAATCTTATAAAGTTTCTAGCTCAGAGAAAGGGATTCTGAGTAATTATAAATCGAAAGAAATGATATAGTATGTTTAAGAGAGCACAATTGTAGTTACTAAAATGAATGTCAGCATCATATTGGTCTAGAAGGGACATCCACATAATCTGTATCAGGGATAGTCCCTGACTTTTTTCTTTTTTTCTGTGAGTATGTGATTTAGCGCTTTCAATTTGGGGAAAGTTTCATGCCATTGATTTTTGTGTTCAAGGAAAACATCTTGAACTTAACCCCAAAAGTCCCCCAAACAAGCAATTTAGTATATTCATAATAAATAAAATAAACTACTATGTTCTATGTCGTTGTACTCAAAGCAGCATGAGAATGTGCTCTGGGGAGAAATGTATGCAGGTTTCTGTCTGTCTGAAACAGTCTATCTTTATCCTCACAGTCTGGCTAGAAATAGTTCATGTCTGCATCATCATTGTAAAACACCTCACTAAGTGTATCCTCCTTTCATATTACTTTGTTTATAAACAAAGAGGATGGCTACCCACAGCTGAGAACACAAGAGGATTATCTCCTCTGGGGAAAATTATGAATGCATCAACTGTGGCTACACACTAGGTATGATTTATAACTAGCACAACAATGGGATAGAAGCCTATCTGGGTACTACCAGACAGAGCACCATAATGGAGGACCCTAGGCTGTGAACAAGCAGACAACCTGCACATGTTGGCATGAGACCTTTGGAACTTCCATGGCCATTCCCAGCTGCTCTGATACCGAACCTCAGTCCTGACAGAGATCAAAACCAGATGGAATGAAGTTTCATGGATGTTGATGAGCCTGGAGGGGCAAACCTGGATGGCGGGCTCTCTCTCTCTCTCTCTCTCTCTCTCTCTCTCTCTCTCTCTCTCTCTCTCTCTCTCTCTCTCTCTGCTCTGAGTGTGTGAGAGAGCTAGGCAAGAAGATTACTGACTAAGTCATTTTGCCTAAGCAGGAACCCTACTTTAAAATGCTGAGCATGTTACAGACCTCATAACTGTAAGTAGGGTTTTAATGTAGACTGTGTTTCCATTAGACTATTCTGATAACTACCCATACTCAAGATTAAACTAATCTTTCCCCTGCCCCCCCCAAAAAAGAGGAAGAGTTGTTTTGTTTGTTAGGGAATTAAAATTAAACAAGAATTCTATTTCATGTACCTTTAACTTATAGATATTTAGTTTAAGGGGAGAAGAATAGAAATAACAATGGAGAGAAACTTTGACTATTACTATTCACCATCTAAAAAAGGAGTTTACCTGCTGGTGAGAGTTCATATATAGATGAGAGACAGCACAAATTATTCATACACAGACATTCACACACACACACACACACACACACACACACACACACACACACACACACACACACAGCCAAGATCAAAAGCAAAATGTTTAAAAGGCAGGGGCTAGAGAGATGACTCAGTAGTACTGCTCCTGTAGAGGAAACGGGTTCAGTTTTAAACTCCCATATTTGCTATTTGCCCATAACCCAATTTCAGGGGATCCCTCTTCTGATCCTCATGGGCACTTTTGTTGTGATAAAACACCAAAGCAATATGGGGAGGAAAGGATTTATATCAATCTGACAAGGTCACATTCCATCACTGAGGGAATCCATCACTGAGGGAAGTTAGAGTAGGAATCCAAGGCAAGAACCTGGAGTCAGGAACTAGTGCAGAGGCCAAGGAATGCTGTTTTGGGGTTTATTTTTATTTTTTAATTTCATTTTACATTCCAACCACAGTTGTCCCTCCCACTCCTCCTCCCAACCTCCCTTGCCTCCCCCCCCCCCCCCGCCCAGCCTACCCCCTTATCTACTCCTCCCAACAAGTTAAGGGCTCCCATAGGGAATCAACAAAGTCTGGCATATGAGATTGGGGCAGGACCAGGCTCCTCCTCCAACCCTTGCATTACTGCTGAGCATTGCATCCCACCATAGGGAATGAGGTCCAACAAGCCAGCTCATGACCAGGGGTAGATCTTGGTCCTACTGCCAGGGTCCCCTAAGATAGACCAAGCTTCACAACTGTCACCCACATGCAGAGGGCCTGGGTTGCTCCCATAGAGACTCCACAGCTGTTGGTTCAGAGTTTATGAGTTTCCAGGAGCTTACTGTTTACAGGTTTGTTCCCCCTGACTTGCTCAATTGGCTTTCTTATGTAACTCAGGACCACCTGCCAAGAGGTGGCGCTGTGCTCTGTGGGACAGACCTACCCAAATCAATCACCAGTAAAGATAATTGCCTGTACACTGATCCTATGAAGGCATTTTCTCAATTAAGAGTCCCTCTTCCCAAATATGGCTCAGATTGTGTGAAGTTGACAAAAACCAACCAGCACTGGCAACTTCACTCATAATGCATATTCACACACACACACACACACACACACACACACACACACACACACACACACTTATGAATAAAATTAAATTATTTAAAATGGATTCAGTATGAGGCCCACATAAAAGTTTCCCAAGTGTACTTTATCTGGGTATCAGGCTGAATAGTTATTTATTTTATGCATCCATATGATATTCTGAGTGCAGAGCAATGGTAAGGCACTTAACATTTCAGTCCTCTGATTAACAGCCCCTGAAGAGCATTAATCAGGAAGAAAAGCTCTAGTTCTGAATTTGGTTTGAGTAACATATACCTCAAATAAGATGCTGTGACATTAAAGATATTTTTAAAGTTTCTGTGTGTATTATACAATTTAAAAATTACTAAGAACCACTTTCAACCTATTAACCTAAGATTTGATAAGCACTGTAAGTATAGTATTCTTTTATAGGCATGTCTAAATGATGGTATATCTATTTTAATAAGCATTAAAGAAACACAAAATGCATATTCCTAATGTTAATCTAGAGATTTTTTTCCTACTTGGATATGAGCCCTTGCAGAAGCAATGATATGTCTAGGGAAATAAATGCACAGTAGTCACTATGGCTTGCAGATGGCCGTCTTTAAGCTATAAACACTGTTCATTTTTGCATAGCTTAGTAACTGATCTTGGAGTATGATGCTTTAGTGAGAGCATCCTATTTACACAGAGAATATCCAAGGAAGCCAGGAATTTGGGAAGATTCTATGAGGCTATCCCAAATAAAAGTTGTAAACCATTCCTTCTTCAAGTTCAGTGCCTGGGAAAGTGTACACAAGAGCAGATCTGTCAACATTCCATCATGGACAGGAGACAGCCAAGAGGCCCTGCCCCTTCCTGAAAGTTATATGTAGTGAAAGGATGCTGGGAGTAGGGGAGCTGTTTTCTTCATCAGTGTAGCTGAGGGTAAGTTGTCCATGTCCTACTAGATAGCCTCCCATCTATGTCCAATGCAAGTAACCTAATTCAACTCAACGAATGTGGGTCACACAAAAGTAAAGGCATGAAAATAGGACTGGGGCTTGCTGGGACGTAGATGGGTTCATGGGAATGGGGGGTGGACAAGAGAGGGTAATAGAGAATGAATATGATCAAAATACATTGTATACATGTATGAAATGCAAAGAATAAAATAATTAAAAACAGTTCATTGTATGGCAATTAAGATATGTGAACTCCCATGGCCATGCAGCAGCAGGGGTCTGGGTCCTTGTTGGTGGACCATGTTACCACCAAAGTTCATTCAGAAGCTACTGGTCTAGGCTATTTCCTGGGGCCATGTTGATGCCCAAGGGCTGTGCAGAGCTGCTCCCACCACTCACTCACTGCAGCAGTTAGGAGGGAGAGGGGCCCACACCTTGCCTGGGCAACACAGGAGAGTGGGCCCTGGTGGCATGGGTGCTGGAGTACTGACTCTGAGGACATGAGCACAGGAGAGCTGACCCCACGTCTTGTTTTGCCTCCTGTAGCATTCAGGTAAGCTGATCCTCCCCTTCCCAGAGCAGTGTTGGAGAGCTGGTCCTGATGGCATGAGTGAGGAAGAGCTGGCCTTGAAGGGTAAGCAGTGAAGAGTGGGTCCCACCCCTTGCCAGGTGCTATAAACAGGAGAGTTGGACCACCCCTTACCTGGGCTCTGCAGGAGAACTGATTCTGGTGGTGTAGGCACAGAAGAGTGGGTGGGCTGACCAACTCAACTACCACCCAAGCCCAGACCCAGGGCTTTGAGGTGCCCCATGTCATCATTATCCATCTAATAACTGCTGGGGTGTGTAAAGGCAGAGTTCTCCAAAACCAAATCTTCAGATCTCCATGACACAGGGCAACAACAGGATGTCTGAAGAGCCCCAGTGAGGATCCAGTATTGATAGTGTAGCAGAAGCCAGAGGCTTCAAATCAGACCAAGGACTCAATGCAATGAACATTAAAGCAAAACTATTTGGCCAAAGGAGTATACTGGGTAACACACTGAAACTTCCACAGCAAATATTTTTCATTTATATTTTAAATTTTTTATCCTTTTTATTTTGTTTTCTTTTGGAGGGAGGTTGCAAGGGTGGAGGGTATATATGGAGGGATGGGAGATGAGTAGGATTGGGGTGCATGATATGAAATTCACAAAGAATCAATACAAAGTTTAAAAAAGAAAAGATACGTGAACTTCTCTCCCAATTCTGGGAATTGACCGTAAGACCTCATGCTTGTGGGCCAGGCATGCTACCACTTAACTGCATCCCCAGTGAAAATATGGAGATTCTTTGCAGACAGTTTTCTAGGGCTTAATTCAGTATTATTAGTAATAATAATAAAAGCCCAACCAAAATGTTCACACATGCTTCCCACTTACCTCCAATTACGGCAGAGTCACTTCTGATTGCATGCGTGAGAGGTTCTCTGTCATCCATCTTTCCAGAATGATCTACAGTTAAAGCACAAAATGGACAGGGTGATACACCTAAGCAGCAGGAAGAAATTCTGAAGAATTCATCAGTTTTAAAACAGAGCAAAACAATAGAAGTGAGCGTGAGAACCCTGTGACTTTCAATTTAACAATGTCAACTGTAAATGAATAAGAAATAAAGACCCCAGAAAAGCATTGATGAAGAAGAGATCTGAAGAGTAAACAAAAGCAATTTCCAGTAGCCATCTTGAGAATAACATCATTAGGAAATTTTCCAAATCCTGTGGACAAGTCCATTTGTGACGCAGGAGGGAGAGAGTCTTAAATTACCTGCAAATGAATGTGTCCTTTCTCTTGATGTGGCATCGGTGCCAGCAGGGGCCACACAGCTAGACTCTGTCACATGCCCTGTCACAGTGACAGGGGCTGGGTGACTAGGGTGCAGGGCAGCCTTCAGAGGTGCAACATGGTTGAACTGCACTGCAGAGAGGCAGCCTGTGAAGCCATGGGCTGCAGCCAGTGCTGTCTCCTGGTCAACATCACTGTACTCTATAAAGAAAGACAGCAACATGATTAAGGGTGGCAAGCATGAAGTACAGTGAAGCAGAAGTTCAATACCTTGCATCTGTGAATACAACATCAAGACATGTCCAACTTCTAACTCTTTCTTCTGTCTTTATTGAAAGAATTGGATCTGTTAAGTCTTTCTGTAAATAGTGCTGAGCCTTCAGGGTTAATGAAGAAAGTTTGCAAACATGGCTCATTAAGAACACTATAGTCTCAGCAGATGATTAAAACAGCCTTAAGAATGGATGAGGCTATGAACTAATGAGGGGGTCAAAAGATTTCATGTTTTTTTTCTTCCTGTTTGAGACATAGTCCCATGCAGTCCAGCCTGGTCTCAACTTCCATATGTTATCAAGGATGACCTTGAACTTCTGATTTTCCTGCTTCTATCTCCCAAGTGCTGGGATTATAGGAGTGCACCACCATGCCTGGTTTTGTGCTTTGTTGTGGATCAACCATAAGTCTTCGTGCATGCTAGGCAACTACCTTTCCAACAGCTACATCTTAGCAGTCAATATTCTAGAATAGATCAAAATATATTTATTGTGAGAAATCAATATCAAGAGATGTGTCCTAGGTTTAGAGATTAGTTCTGCTCAGCTTTTGCAATTCAAACCAAGAAAATAACATAAGCTACAGGAAAAATTGGCCTCTGAAACCCCCTATCAATTGTCCAAGCTAACAAGTCTCTCCTGTTGAAAGTTTTCTGATTCTGCATCATGATTCCATCTGAACATTCTGGGAGACTAGTACAAACACAGCCAGCTCTGGGAACTTCATCTCTCATTGCTTTATGTCTTAATGCTAGCCTGTTATGTAGAAATATGTTTGTGACCTCTGTAGGTAGGCAACCTCTCATTCCATAAGTCTATTATGTGAAAGAGATTAGTTCAAATGCAAAATAATAATTCATAATTTAGTAGCTAAGACTATAAAACAGATAACAGTATTTTTTACAAGAATTAAATTGAAACAAAGGGAATTTAGTATAGAGCAGTTGTTGTTTTGTTTTGATATGGTATGGCTTGGTTTGATTTAGGGTTTTTTTTTTTTTTGAGACAAGATCTTATTGCATAGAGCAGGCCAACCTTGAACACTTTGTAACTGAGGGTGACTTCAAACTCCTGATACTCCAGCCCCAATTTCCCAAGTACTGTTATCACAGACATATACTATACCCAGCTTTTCCTGTAGTATTTTAAATTGCAAAGATCATCAGACTATGATGCATTCATCCATTCAACAGGGTCAAAAATTGCATCATTACCTTCCCTTACATCACATGTGTGTGCACAAAGATGTGTATTTTTCTTTCAAGAATTTAATGAATATTAGGCATTTGCTGGGGCACATATGGAAAGCACATTGTTTTAAGAGATAGCCATGCTATTATTTAAATTTCATGGTAGCTGCAAAGAATATCTTATTGCCACCACACAGATGTGATACTTGGGCCTAGAATTGTTTTTAGTGAGTTGTCTGTGGTTACAGGATTGTTGACATTATATTATGTACCCCAGACCAGTTGGGCCCCCCAAATCACAAGCTCCTTTTGTTCATGAATCAATTTATAGTTCAGTCTTTCCTTCACTGTATTCCTGTCTCTGGCAATGTCTTTTGTTGTTGTTGTGTTGAAGGATATCAGGTCTTGAACATTATTTTTTAAATAACTCCAGGCATCTCAATTCTGAGTCTGTCATTTCTTGTAATAGCTAGGTTTCTGAAGAACATTTTCTTTTGGCTCCATTTTCATTCGCATTTTATATCTAATGATAAAAAATAACATTGATGAAAGGTTTCCCATTATGAGACTCATTCTCTATAAAAAGAATCCTGGAGATTAGGGACAGAGCATCGCTTTTTGGTTATGGCCTTTAATCATTTCCAGAAGAGTTCATCATCTCATTCTTAATTAGCCATACTTAAAATCCTCTGTTCATTAACCTGGGAGACCTTAACAGTAGTGGTGAAAAGCTCAACAGATCTAACTCTCTGAATACGGACAGAAGCAAAAGGAATCCAGCTGCTATACATGAAGTGCTAGTGCTAGTAACAGACTCAGAAGACACATATCTGGGACCAAGTATTCTGCCTCAGGAGGCTGTGACCTGATTCTATGCTCTCCTGCCTAGATAAAGGGAGCACTGAGGATTTATCACTCCTGGCTCATACAGAAGATCATGAGCTCCAGAAATAGATCACTGGTTCTTGTGATGGTTTGTCAAGTTGACACAACTTAAGAATCACCTGTGAAGAGAGTTTCAATGAGGAATTATCTAGATCAAGTTAATCTAGGCACGTGTCCATGAGGGATTGTCTTAATTAAGGTGATGGATGTGAGAAGACCCAGCCTACTGTGGGAAGCACCATTTGCTAGGCATGGGAAGTGATCTGTTTAAGAGTAGAGAGATTGTGATGATCACTGGCAGGCAAGCAAATCAGCATGCATTAATTTATTTTATCTCTGCTCTTGACTTAGATGTGATGTGTCTACCTGGTTAAAGTTCTTGCTATGCCTTCTCCATGACTGGAACTGAGATCTAAAATAACTCCTCAACACATGATGTTTGGTTGTTCCACCCCCACAGAAATAAAAGTCCTTCAGTCCATCATCATTCTGGTCATACTGACAAATGTACAAGTCCCATATCCATGGGTTCAAGGTTCAACATCCATACATTGAAGCACCCACAGACCCAAAATATCTTCCTCAAATGCTATCCAATACCAAGTGGTCATCCCTGAAAATGTACATACAACTAACATTATACAGGCTATATTTATATACATGTATGCATGCTATAGCAATTAGTGAAAAAGAGACTATGAATTTGAAACAGAGCCAGGAGGGTTACATAGGAAGATTTGAAGGGAGATGAGATAAGGGTAATATTTAATTATAATCTCAAAAAGAACACTAGTTTGACAATTCACCACTGAGGAATATCAACTTTACAAGAAGTTCTAAAGGATAGCATAATTATGTTCCAAATTTTATGTATTTGTTTTTCATTTTGTTGTGTTTGGGGGGGTTGACATTGTTTACTCAACAACAGAGTATAATGACTAATTGTAGACCATTTCCATTGTGTTTGGCACTAGAAGTAACCAAGGCGTGACTGTAAATATGTAGGAGATATACATAGACTACATACTAATACCCTCACATTTTATGAGTAACTGGAGCTCATTCAGACTTTGATATACACAGGACTTCTAGAACTGAATGAATTGCCCTTGTTTAGAGGGACAACAATAAGTTCATAAGTACAGGTATTTATAGAAAAGGACACCACTTTTACTTTAGGAACATTTTTATAACTTTGATAATTTCTAAAAATGGCATATATGTTAATAGCAATACTTTCATATTTTCTACAATACTTGCATGAATAAAAGTTCTGTAGACTTTTAAAATATTTGTAAGTTTTTGATCCAGAATGTACAGTCAATATTTATTTCCCTCATGAAACTATCCAATATGAAGTACAGCCTGAAAACTTCAACGCTACAAAGTGAAAACATTTTACCTATCTAGAAATTACTGTTCAAAAACTTATACCTATTAAACTTAAAATGGGTAGTTAATCCATTGCTGTTTATTGTTTTCAGAGCTAAGAAGGCAGGAAACAAGTCCCTTGCTTCCCAGTCACCTTATATTTTAGTAAGAGGACAGATAAGAAACAGTAATAGAACTAGTGATGTTTCTATATAGGAAGTAACCTGGACACTGCAATGAATGTATGTGGTACAGGGCTTGGTCTTGATGAATTGGGTTATTTTTTGTGATTACTGTAGAGATGAGTCTTGCTATGCCCCCCTTAATGTGTGGAGATCATTATGCACCTCCTGAATCTATTGCTTCTTTACAATGTATCTGATACGCTTGTGTGTCTCTCTTTTGCTCCTCATGGATTATTTTCTCTCAATATTCTACAGAGGACATAGTAAACCCTTTATTTTTGAAAAAAATATTTTGTTATTTTTAATTATGTGTAGTTGTGTGCATCTGCCTGTGGATATGTGAACATGAGTGCAGGTACCCAATGAGAACAGAGAGATCATATTCCCTGGATACAGAATTACAGATGGCTGTGAGCTGCCTAGTGCAGATGATGGGAACTGAACTCAGGTCCTCTTAAAGAGCAGCAACTGCTCTTAACCACTGAGTCACCACTCCATTCCCTTACAGTAAACCCTTTCAATATGCATGGTTTTCACTCAGCTTAGGAATTTTCATGTATCTCACATGACTATTGTTGGGCCGGTGCCCTTTTGATCACTTTGGGATGTCACATATTCATCCTGGGTCTCCTCTGCATCTTCTGCAAATCTATTTTACATTCTCATCTTTCCCATCAGTGGTAACTTACTTCTTCGTGGGTCAATCACCTTTCATTCGCTTCATCTTCTAGGAAATGAATTCAAGTGTCAATATAGATCAATCTTTCCAGTTTACTTTCTGGTTTGGCCTTCCAACTCTTTGTTTTGTTTTGGTTTTGCTTTGCTTTACTAGAATCTACTTAAATTACTTTTACTGAGTTTTATCTAGGCTGTCTGTCTCCTTGAATAACTTAATTTATGTAAAGAATCTTGCTGGTTGTTTTGTTTCTGTTTTGCTTGATGTTGAATCCTTTTTAATGATTAATTGTGATTGTCAGCTTGACTGGATTGAGAGGAGCCTAGCAGATTAGTTAAATAAAACCTTAGGTGCTTCTGTGAGGTGTTTTTACAAAGCATTAACTAAAGGGAAAAACAAAAGATACCCCTAAATGTGCTTAGCATAGAGCAAAATGTCTAACACCTCATTCTGTTTTCCATCTGCTTGCTAGGGCCCAGTAACATCCTGCCTTAGATGGTTGAAACTCAAATAAGGCTGACCACACAGGAGTTTATGTCCCCTCAGTCTGTAATGTCACATTGAGCTCAGTTGTTGGAGGAAACCTCTCTTCACAACATTGGAGTGCAAATGTCCCAGATATAAGGTCATCTTCATGCACCAAGAAACAATGAAAATATGCAAACTGGTGTGTTCTGGTGTTGGTCTTTACACATGTGATCTGGCCGGCCTTGGTAAGGCCAACATTTCCCAGGATATGTAAAATCTGAAATCTCTATATGAAATCTCTACAAGATGGCATAAAAACACTCTTGACCTTAAATGGAGAATCTTGGGATTTCTTCCTCACTGACACCCTCCTGCTCAACTAGCCCAACAGCTCCTTGTTTCAGGACCACTGAAAAATGGGATAGCATTAGAACTGGAAGTGGGAAGAAACCTCATGGGACTTAGTATTCTTTTCTCAGAATTCAGTCTAGTTGTCAGACAACATGAATAGTGTAGACTGGAGTTTCTCATAAGCAACCCACACCTTGGAAAAAGCCAGCATCCTCTGTATTCTAACAAGTGTTCTATCATTGTCAATGAGCAGAATTTATTTCTTTCCTATTATCTGATCCCTACAATGCCAATCCAGTGTCAAGGGCTAGAAAAGTGAAGGTAGAGGAGGGAATTGAGAACAAACCTCTCCAGTTCTTGTTTCTGGTTATAAAAATCCACAAATGACTCAAGGTTTTTGGGCAATTTCACCTATTAAAAAATAAGCCTTGATTGACTATGCCAACAAAGGGAATAACTTCTACTTGTGTGAAGAAGAAATCATTTAACAAACAGCCTACAAGAAAAATTGAGTTCCAGGAAATTAGGATTTGATGGAGTACCTTTTTAATACAGAGAAAGGAGTGTTTCTAGGAAGATATGGCAGTCAGTGTAAGAACAATGACAAGGAGTGATTTATAAAATTCCTCATGGTTCTCATAACCTACCCCCAAATTAAAAGTCTAAGAACTCTAACAAGAATAAATGCAACTAGCTTATAATGTCTTCTGTAGAAACAGCGGCCAACTTTAGAGAAGGTTTCAATGACTTTCATATGTAAGATAAAGATAAGGACGAATTGCCAGAAAATGGTGTCATGAATCACAGGAGCAGCCAAGGGAGAACAAACAGATGCTTTTGCCTCTGCGTATATTTAAGCCAAATAAAAACAGGTGTGAACGTAAAAGCAAGCAGCAAAGCAGACACCAAGAGCAACATAGGCAAAGATGTTAAGTCTAAAGGCACATACAAATCTACTGCTTTCAGATGCAAACTCAATACCCTAATCCACACAAAAGTTGCTTGTCGATAGCTTTCTGGAGAACCTTTATTCTCTTTTGCTGCAAAAGAAGCTGTCTCAACTTAAGTGTCATTAGAAAGTTTTACGAAATCAGCATCTTTAAGATGCTGCAATCTTGTTTCTAATTTAAATTAAAAAAATGGAGAAAAAAGGAATAACAATTCAAAGCAACCCTGAAAGACCAAAAAAAAACAGAAAGAAAGAAAGAAAGAAAGAAAGAAGGAAGGAAGGAAGGAAGGAAGGAAGGAAGGAAGGAAGGAAGGAAGGAAGGAAGGAAGAAATCTACTTCCGGTTGGAGAGATGGATCAGTGGTTAAGAGCACTCGTGGCAGCTGGACACTGGTAACACATACCTTTAATCCCAGCACTTGGGAATCAGAGGCAGGCAGACCTCAGTGAGTCTGAGGACAGCCTTGTCTACAAAGTGAGTTCCAGGACAGCCAGGGTTGTTACACAGAGAAACCTCATCTCAAAAAAACAAAACCAAACAGACAAAACAAAACAAAACAAACAAACAACAAAAAGAGTACATGTTGCTTAGGTGTTCCCAGCACCCATGTCAGGCAACTCACAGTCCCCTGTAACTACATCTCCAAGGAATGAGACCCTCCACTTTGACCTCTATGTGCACATGCACTTGAACACATAAAGCTACACACATATACACATAATGAAAACTAAAATAGCATGTTTGTCTAAAAGCAAAATCAACCTAAGAACGTTTAAATATACCTCCTTGGCTTTGCAGGAGGTTTTATACCCAATACATCTTTGAGATGAACATTTCAATCCTCCTAACCTTTCTCTGAGCAGACAGAATAGACATTCTCAAACCACACTTTTCTTTTGACCCAATCTAACTGTAACTACATAAATCCAAGTGTATTTCCTGTATCTACAGGCTCAGAAGCGGTCAATGATCCTGTGGGTTGTCACCAAAAGTGACTGCTGAGTTGAGTGAAAACAATCTTCAGGTTTTTCAGATCTCTTCTAACATGGAAAGAAAACCATGAGCAGGACTTAGAACTCAACCATCAAATGTATTTTGGATGGAAAAGTTGAAGTTAGTACAACCTAACAAACACAGACCCATGAACTGGATGTGTTTTATGCAACCTAGTTTCCCACTATCATCCTGAAGCATCAAAAGTATATTGTTGTCAATTTTCTTATGCGATTACAAATTTGACATAAAACAACAAAGAACAATTATTAGCTTCATTCAGTCTCTGAATAGTGATTTTTCTGGAGTTTTTACAAAGAGTTCAATTATATTGTTATTCAAAACAAGGGCATATTTTCCCATGAGAGGTTTTTTGCAACTTTAAGATTATGTAATTATCTTAATTAGGAGGTTTTTTAAATGTGGTATAATTGTAACCCAATAAAAGCTTAATGAATTATCAAAACAATTTATACCTACATTTCTTTGATTAATTACATATCAGAGAAATTACTTATTATAAAATCATTTTGTAAATGTTTAACTTAATGAATTTATTAACAAATCATTCACCTTTTAGAAAAGCTTTTTTTATCCTATGTGTATATGTGTGTCTGCAAGTGGGTATGTGCACCTGAGTGTAGTGACCATAGGGGCCAGAAGAGGGTGCTGTACCTCCAGATGTGGGTGCTGGAAACCAAACTTGGGTCCTCTGGAAGAAAAGTATGCACTCTTAACCACTGAGACATTTCTCCATTCTCTTTGACATTAGAACTTACAAAAGTTCTGAACAATGCACCTTAGAAAATGGTATGCATCCATCTCACAAGGAAGACAAGACTGAAAGGAGCCATTTTTCTTCCTCCTCTAAGATCTTGACTTTCATCCATGTTAACAAACCTGACTTTCAGGTATAGTACAGGAGTGAGTAATTTTTGGTGACAATGTTAAATTATGCTTTTAATACATTGACCAATCTCTATTGTTCCATTATACTTAAGAGGCAGCACTGACAGAATGTATATGTCATTGCCAATGCTCTAATCAGTATTAGAGATTATTATCAGATGAAAACATTTAGTATCTCCTACCTATGACTGTGCTCTCTTTCCATCTCAGCATTTCTTATCCACACACTACACCTGGCCAATACCTTCCTGCTCTCTTTCTCCTAACCACACTGGTTCTTTAATAACCGCCCCATCCTAGCTTTGTCTATGTATTCCTGATATAGGCACACTGAAGCATGTCCATAATTAAATGATACCTCTTTTCTTTTTATTATAGAACTGTTTTGTCTTACTGTTTTTTGTCAGGTTTCTAGATTCAGCACCTGATATGGCATGGTTTTTGGATCAATGATTTTCACTTCTGTGGTTGGCAGTTTTTGAAGTGTAAGCAGAGTTCTGTTTTATGATGCTTGACAACCAAATGATAGCACTGAGTGAGACAGCTCACTTGGAGAAGTGTGCTTGCCCATCCCACAGGAACCACTTACCCATGATTATATGCTCTGACAAAAAGCCCCAATTTCCATCTTATCATTTGTTCTATAATTACAATCAGGAAATATGCTTCTTCTGGCATCATGAATATCCCTCGGGTATTGTGGCATGATGCTTTGGAGCTCTATTCACGTAACAGGATTAGGAAAAATTGTGTTTATAAGTGTCCAACAGTTCTAAATGACATGAAAGACCCTCTGTAACTGACCACCATCTTTACAAGGACACAGTCTTGAAGTCACTCAGCCAGATTTTATGAATTTCTTTTAATCAAAAGATTATGAAACTGATGAATTTTCAAAACTAATTTTTGGCCTTTGTATCTTTTTTATTATAACTTGTACTTCCTTTTTCAATTTAATTTTAAAATAACTCATCATTATGTTGAGAGTCACCACACAGCATATTAACAAAGCCAGTGCCCTTGGGTTATCTAGGTCACCACCCTTCTCTTTTCTGACTGGTGAAGTTGAAGTAAGTTCTGCATACAGGAGTCCTGCACATCACATCTTGCTTTTAAACATCTTCTGTGGACGTGGGATAGACTGTATTTATACCTGGCCTAAATCTGCCTGGAAGTGGTTTAGGTGTACTTCTTGGCTCTGTAGCCCCAGAAGAAAGACACCATACCACATAGGCATAAGCTATTCCTCAGAATAAGCGAATAATCATCCAATTCTCATTTCAATAAACAGCTAACATATACAGTTATCCAAACATATCTCTCAAATCATAACTTTACAGGGATTGATTGATATGAAATGTAAATGTGACATGATATGGACTTATCTGAAGTGAGTTGCTTTGATAAAACTTTAATCCCCTTGCCTTAGTTTCAAATCTACTATTCTTGCTAGAGCTATTGACTTCCACTATGTTTTAAGTGTACTAGGGAGTTAGAAATGGTTACCAGTGTGACCTAATGGTTCCTTGGATTTCCTTGGTGTCTGTTGTTATGTCCTACTTTCGTTTCTGATTTTGTTAATTTGAATATTCTCTCTCTGCCTTTTATTTACTTTGGGTAAGGCTTTGTTTATCTTATTGATTTTCTCCAAGAACCAACTGTTTGTTTCCTTGATTCTTTGCATTGTTCTCTTAGTTTTTATTTTATTGATTTCATCCTTCATTAATTTCATGTCTTCTACTCTTCTTGGGTATGTATGCTTCTTTTTGTTCTACTGCCAACCAGAGAGCTTGCATGGGACTGACATAGGCCCTTTGTACATGTTACAGTTGTGTAGCTTGATCTTCTTGTGGGGCACTTAACAGTGGGAGGTGGGGTTTGTCTCTGAATCTGTTACCTGCTTTGGGTACCCTTTCCTCCTACTGGGTTGCCTCATACAGCCTTAATAGGGGAGAAGGTGTCTAGTCTTATGCAACTTGATTTGGCATTGCTGGTTGATACACATGGGAGGACTGCACTTTTCTGAATAGAATGGAGGAGGAGTGAATATGGGGGAGAAGAGAGAAAATTGGCAGAGGGACTAGGAAGAGAAACTGTGACTAGGCTGGGAAGCAATTAACTAATTAACTAACTAAAAAAAGAAAGAAAGAGTTACCAAATAATTCCTGGCACAGTTTGATGTGAATCTTTTTTTTTTTAAGTTTTACTACTTTGCTCAACATCTGCTAGTAATATTTAACAATGACAGTATCCCCAAATTATCTTCATTTCTTCCTAATTTTAAAAGAATATTAAAGACACTCAAGAAAATAACAGTATTTTCTGTATTTCTGTGCTTTTATCTGTCAAAGCAGTAAATCCAAGCAGGAAATCCAAGCAGGAAATCCAAGCAGTCTAAGTTTTTAGTTAAAAATGTAGACAAACTATAACTAAAAAATTGCCAATTTTATATGCTGTCTCATATAAGAAATATGCAGGATTTATTTTTAAATAAGTACTTAATATATTTTAGTTTGGGAGGAAATGGGCTCATTTTATGTAAAGCACTACTAGGGTACATCTTACTCAATTAAATATACAAGGACATGCTGCAATTACTGTAAACACCTACCTATAACATCTAGAAGGACAGTTACCTCCCCAACCATGGCAGGTAATCACCAAGCATGTGCTGAATTAAAACATGAATCAATGAGACAAACGGACTAACAAAACGGAAAAGCATATTTGGAAAAATGTGGACCTGTGAAAGTGTGCCACAGAGATCTTCAGCTAGAGGACCTGCCCTGCCTGGCTTTTCAGTCTACCCCATGCTCACTCACTGCCATAAGAGGCTTCTCAGGGACTGCTGGCCAAGGATGGAAACAGCAGACATTCTCATTCTTCACAACATTGGGACTCCTCAGATTTGACTCAGAAATCTCCAAAAGGTTTTTGTGGGTCTTTCTTAGATTGTACAGTGGTATAACAGACTTCTATTTCGACCCCAGTCTCTCCACCTGTAAAGACAGCTACTTGACTCAGCCAACTAACTCCCTCTGTGTTTTTGCTCACACTGTTCCCTTAGTAAATATCCCCAGTGTTTACTCTTTTCTTGCCAATTGTTTCTCAGAAGGCCTGCACTAACACAGCACATAACTTCAAAAGTGAGCAACACTCTGGAAAATTAATATCTTCATTATTCAACCACTTTGTCAATCTATTTTTCGATAACTTAATATATTACACTAGA